>NW_026938224.1:0-11642 GCF_032062105.1 Saccostrea cuccullata
AGAATCTGTTCCAGCTGAGGAGGTAGGTCTTCTGAATTTACCTGTTGATTTTAAGGCTGGGCTTTAGCTTTATGTCAACAGTCAGCTTTCTTGTAGTTTAATATTTCTTGTAGAAGGATATGGAGATAACGAACAGTATTCAATCTCAACGTCCATTAAACAATACACAAAATAAGAGCAGAGCAAACAGAATATTAAGAATATTAATGTAGTTAAAATTAGTGAAGATTATAATTATATACCTTGCAAATATGATGCATAATATAAATTCGAGAGAACAATAATCTTTGAATGCAGTAATTAGGGCTGTATCAATATATCGATATATCGATACGTATCGATATTCAAGAAAAATATCGTATCGAAAAATTACTTCCAATACGTATCGGACAAGCAGTTTTTCTTCTAATTCTGCTAAAAAGATGGGAATTTTAATCAGCAAAGATTATATTTCACTTTTTTAAATTAAAACTGATCAATAATTATAGATTTATTAAAGAAATAACATATTTTTTATAGTTATTATAAATTGCATAACAATTTTATTTTAACATGTTGATTTTACAATTATTAAAAGTTTCGACTGGAGGTGTTTTATTTACTGATTATGGGACAAGAACAGTAATATACTTAATTCAGGATTATTTTCACCCCATAATACAATGTATTGTCGTTCTGTATACACTTGCTGACAATTTTGCCCATTTAGTTATACCATTTACACTTCTGATTAAGAAATTATATGTCTTTGAATTTGCTCCATCTTTTGACCTGGGTGAAAGTGGTAAAAAATTAAATGGAAGTGAATATTTCTGAGTACTAGTATACTGCAGATGAAGGCTGTAGGTACAGTGTATATATCCATCATTTCAGGCTGTTGAGGATCTGATGAAGTACCTGGACAGTAACCTTTTGACCTTGAACCAGTACCTACTTAAGTCCAACTTTGACCGGATCCTTCAGTCCATCTGGGTGGAAGTCCTCGAGGAATTCAACGACGTTCTAGTCACGAAGAATCGGTAAGGGAAAGATGAACTGTTGTTAGTTGTGCCTCTGTTAAGAAAGGCGAGGGAAGTTGTACATATATTATTGCTAACAATGTCTGTTCTATTTTTATAGAGGATGCCTGTCATATACAAAAGAATGTATGAAGCCTTAGGACTGTTGGTAGATTTCTTTCATGCTGATGAGAAAGGATTAGAAATGAAGAAAATAACAACAGAAGAGTATATTGTATGTGTAATTTTTTTTTAAAATTAAATGTAGCCAGCTATTAAAGTGATGTTGAATTGATGCTGTAAATGTTTCATTGCAGAAATTGAAAAAATTGCTGTCCCTATATAAGAAAGTTTTATTTTTCCTCCATAAACTGTCATATTGGATAGTCGTACATGAGTATTTCAACACAATACCAGACTGATAGGTTATTGTTACATTATAATAACTTTTACAAATACTCACTACTGAATGTTACAATAAATTGAAATTAGAATGTGCATTACTGCTGGTAAAACCGAAATTTAACAAACACATTGTTGTTTGTCATATAGGAGGAACATGAGGAATTGCGTAAAGCAAGTTAACCGCAACGGAAATTAAAAAGACGGATTGTATTTTCGAAACGTTCGTAATGTTTTATTGGTATTTTAACGCCCACAAACCCACATTTTTACTTAATACATTTGAGAATTTGCTTTATTTTTAGCTTTACAATCATTTTTTTAACATAAAAAAAAGATAAACAAGAAACATAGCCACGTCCCAGGACTTTGGCGAATTCTAAATGCCGAGTCCGGATCCGGATTTTGTTAGTCCGGGACGTCGGGCTTGAGGAATTTTGAACCCCTGGGTAAGATTAATTGTTTTCTTGAAATGGTCAACTTTAACAAATAATTGGGTTATGTCATGGTACCTTAGTCGAAAGAATGCTTGCTCCATGATCAGAATGTCTTGTTTTTGAATCCCTGACCTAAGTCATAAAAAAGTAAGAGCTTTTCCTTTGCCAAGCGCTCAGCTCTTTGAAATGAAATTTGTGGGTCCTTCGGATGAGACCTTAAAATTCTAGGCCCTGTGTAACGAAATCTGTTGGCATGTGATGAAGAACCCCCACTGCTCAGTGGCCATGAGTGCCACATAAAGGTCTAAATTTGAAGTCTTTCACCAGTTTATGATGACGTCTCTATATGAGTATCAAATTCTTGAAAGGGATGTAAAACAGCATACAATCAAATGATCAATCAAAAGGCCTAGGAGCAGCGAAAAAAAATATTGAATGGGCATGAAATTACTGAATTATATATACCCACTGCATTGGAAGATTTTTTTTGAAAGAAGAAAATGTGTTGTGAAAGCAAAGTTTTAAGTAACACTATCCTTAACAACAGAAGAGTTTCATGCCAATTATGATGAATTTGATCGGATTAATAGAGGTACTAAGTGAAATTAATTGTGCTTTGTAAAATTCATTATGAACTTTATTCTTATATATTCACTTAAATTGTCTTTGTGCAATGATTTCAGTCTCAATATCTGAAGTTAATGAAGATGATTTGAGCTAACCTGTGCATGATCTGAATTATGCATGTTTATCTTTTTGATAGGCTGAGTTTAAATCCAAAGAATTTGGAGTATTAAATGTTAGAATGTGCTACAGAAATGAAACAGGCACCATGTTCGTTGAAAGTAGGTACAGCCGATAATATTTCTTATTCCTTATGTAGCTTTTAAGAATTAAGATACATGTGTACAAATTGCATTTTAGCACTTGTCAGAAAAAAGTAAACAATTTAAAGGCATTTCTGTTGAAGAGAGTTATGAGTAACAAGATTTTGTGTCTGTAGAAATTGACTAACTTGTTTTTACCTTCTCTTGTAGTATTAAATGCAAAGGATGTCATTCCATTGGATGCAAATGGTAAGTTTTTGTAACCAATGGGATATGTTAAACTTTCCTTCCTTCCGTATTTATAAGGGAAGTTCATCAGAACTATGTGTTTGGAGAGGTATATTTTAATCCCTATGCAGCATATGTGAACAACAAGTTAAGTTTATCAAAGAAGATGGGGGGATAAGGCAGGCGAAGTGCCTAAAGTGCGACAGATAACAAGTGAAAAATTAAATCTCAATTATATCTAAATTTTATTTGATATTTTATCTAATAATAAAGTATATTTGTAAGACTCCAAAGTGCGATGGTGATGCCAAAGTCCGATGGTCTCGCCAAAGCCCGTTGGTCTGCGCCAAACCCCGATGGCTCGCTGTCTTTACAGACGCCAAAGACGCTAAAGTGCGATGGTCTGACACGCCAAAGTCCGATGGTGCAGAAGAACAATTAACGTTTATGACGTCACAATAGTCCGACGTCATGACGTTATTCTGCATTCAAAATCCATTGATTCGGTATTCGTCTAACATACGTTTTTACTGATATTGCTTTTTGTTTTCACCCACCAGAGGTATAAGGGTTAGTCCTCGTGCACCATTCGAGTGATAAGGGTTAGTCCTTGAACACCTTGAACACTGTTTCTTCCTAGAGATTTTAGGGTTAGAACTCACACACTATTGGACTGATTTAGATTTTGATTAGTCCTGCACTATGATAGTTAGGTTAGAGTTGATACTCATTGTTCGACTGATAAGTCTTAGTTTCGCATCCAAAAGATGAGGGTTAGTATTTGTATTTATGATATTTTGTATTTATATATTGGCATTGCGTGGCATCACAGTTTGGCACAGCAGTACTATGACGTCATAAACGTTGACTGTTTTCTGCGCCATCGGACTTTAGCGTGTCAAACCATCGGGGTTTGGCGCAGACCATCGGACTCGGCGTGACTATCGGACTTTGGAGTCTCATCGCACTTTGGAGTCCTACATACTTAATGTAAAATCTCTACAATTTACAAAAATCTCACAAAGACTGAAAATATTTGCCTCTGACGAATCATACACACACTAAAAAGAACAAAAACGATCATTTTCTCGTGCTTTAACAAAATTTTTCAATATGAGTGGGTCTTCGCTCCATTTTTTTTATCCTAAAAGTTTGCAATAGAATATACAGTTTTTTGGTTAACAAAAACATGGAGCGAAGACCCAATATACCCTTAGAGTACACTTTTATGACAAAATATTCGAATCTTTCCGAGAGATACTTCAAGTCCATTAAGTCAAGGGTCATATCACAAACATGATTTAAATGCCCAATATCATCATGTGCCATGCAGCATAGTGGTTAGCGCATTAGTCTCAATCTCAAAACAGTAGGATTTTTATTGCTAGGGTTCGAATCCCACGAATGCCAAATAATATTTTTATAAAAGGAATTTTTTACGATAATTTTTCTCTCTCAAAAAAATTTTTTTTCTAATAATTTCATAAATTTCAATAATGAGAAGTTAATTCAAATACTCAATTCACATATTGAATATGATTTCTTAATATTGGACACTATAGGCATTCTGCCCGCCTTGTCCCCCCATCTTCTTAAATATAGTCTGATGCTTTTATATTAAATAGGTCTGTTTCTCACCAGAAAATCTTTAAAAGTAAAGTGCATATTGTTTACCAGATTTGAAATTTTTTCCATTTCCATGTTGAAAGATGTGTTACTGTAGCTTGTCAAGCTTGCTAAGAAATACGCACGCTAACTCTCGATTCCCGCCTACATTTTGCAACCATTTAATTCAATATAAATGGCAATTTGTCAATATATTCTTTGTTTAATACAAAGAACAGTTCAATGGAAATTGATGAATTGTCATAATACCAGCGCTAAATAGTAAATTAGCCATACTTCTAGCTCTTGAAAAAAGGGGGGTAGACGAAATTTTCCTTTGAAATCGGACTTTCAGGCATGAGCTTATTTTAAATAGTCTTGGATGTGAATAAATGTTCCTTATATCTTTTCTTATATGTATTAGGCAAATAAATAAAACATAAATTTATTAATGAAATATAATGTTTCAGTTGTAAAACGCCTTGGAATTGGTGGAAAATAAGCATTTTTTGTCGTTTTTTGTCAATAAACATATGTCCCCCCCCCTCCCCCCGTGTCACACAAAAAGCTTTGGTACGAATTTGTGAAATACCTGTAAAAAGGAATTTTTGTGACAGAATTTCCGTTTGTCCATATTTCCGTTGATTTCTATAGTAAAAAAGCACAAGTTTTACCAAAATTTTAGAGTTATCTCTCTTTGTTTTCCCAAATAAGTATTGTTTTATAAAAATCCATATCAAAAATTCATCGATTATGTTAACTTTTGAAAATTGATTTGGAGGTAGGCGGGAGAACAATGCTATCGTTCGCAGTTCTTCTGGATTCCCGGCACCTGTTACTAAACATATAGGGTCACTGGTTTTGCCCGGAACTTACTGAGTACTAGTCGGTATGCCATCTATTCCTACTGGACCCCATTTTAATTGTACCTGTATACAATGCAGCCTTTTCATGCCGGTAAGCACCAGTGTCTGCGGCTCTGGAGTAAGGGGTGGGACTCTAATGGTCACATACTAGCGATCTTTGAAACTGGTGGACTTTCAGTACGTGTGCTTATATTCTCCCTCACTTCGTTCGTCCGAATATAAATTAATTATACTCTTTATTCTGTATTGAAAGAATAATCAACTCATATTGTGGCCCCTCCCTTCCCCCAGAAGGTCATGATTACAAATTTAACACATTTGTATTCATGCTTCAACACAAGTTTCATTTTTAATCATTAAATAAGACTTATATACATACATATATGTGTGTGTGCCTAATTTACTGGTTTCCATTCCTTACACGTTGCTGTGCGAGGTGTGAGTTAACTTTTTAAGCACCACCTCAAGCTATTTATATGACAATGTCAGTGACATAAAAACCACACAGATCCACCAACTCTGATCACACATACTTAAAAATACCCATAACGACAGGAATAACAATAACTTTTCCCCTTCTTTCAAAAATCTTTTTTCTTTTCCATTTGCAGAACCGTCATACTATACTGAATTTGTTTTCAGTGCACAAAATGAAATGTATTAAGCGATGAACTGGGGAAAATAATAAAATCAAGTAAAACTTAAAATGTTTAAATTTTTTGAATTAATGAAAATGACTATATTTTGGTTGAGACTGACAAGGATCATGGTTGATCTTGTAATTAGATGCATCTTAGCTACTTTACTGATCATTTGCTTCAAAAGGTATATCACGCTGACCTACTGTAATGGTAGGAGTGGCAGGAATGACACGCCCCCGAGATCTCATTCACCTAGAACAAAAATTAGTTTTATAATACCATTGTTATATATTACATAGGCATCACAGGGGGGGGGTCAGGATGCATCTTGGGGGGAGCATCCCACTTAAAAGAGGTCACTGTGACCTACTTTGTGCCCCCCACTTATCTTTTGAAAAACAAAAAATCCACAACTTTTTCTTTACTATAGGAAATGTTCATGAAGGGATAAGTTGCTGCATTTGACCCTAATAGTAATATGGAATAATTTTCACTGTGACCTACTTTTAGAAAGTTTTGCCAGGTGTTTGAAAAAAATTTTTAAAAGGCATATTTTGATTAAGTTCAGGACTACTTGATTTCAAACTTTCAGCTGATTTTTCTTAGGGAGGTTGAAAATCTGGAGAGCCCCCCACTTTTAAGTTTGTGACTACGCCTCTGTATTATCTCAGCTCTAAGACGTCGCGCACAGTCTTGGGGCTGATTTTGTAACGTCAAAATATACTTTTCTAACGTTATTGCATATGTCGTTTAAGCGTAAAACGTCCAAAATTTAAGGCGTAACAATTCAGACTAGACATTCAATTTTTGCTCCTGTTTTCTTAAAACTGTCTTAATTTTTAATGTTTCTTCAAATACAAAATATTATTTATTTGCACATTTAAAAATACTATTTTATTTGTTTAAAGTTTTCCCAGTTAATAGAGAATACAGCTCACATTGGTAACTATCACCCGGTAGTTGTTGGCTTAATACATCAAATTTGTGTCGCAGTAGTTTAAACCTCTTAGTTTTCAAAATCGCTCTAAAAATTTCACCTACTGCTTGCTTATAATTATTTAAAGAAACATTTAACTACTTATTGATTTGCAATATCAAACTTTATCAGCTTATGTATTTACAAATCTGAGAACCTCGTTATATTTTGTAAAAAAATCTTTAGGCTTCAAACCAAACTTTTCAGTTATCTTTTCTTGTAACTTATCAACCATTCTTTGACATTTTATGGCTATATTCAAGTAATTCCAGTTTATTTTAGAATCAGTCAAAGTCCGTAAATTAGAAATTTATTAATGAATGTTGTGTGAATCATCAAAAGTAAGTCAGCGGTGACAAATTGCCAGAAATATCTCAGGTATTGTATTGGCTTAAATCACAAAATGACCAAAAATACCAACGCCCGTCGTTCACAGTGTTACAAGTTACGCAATTTCAAACCCCAGTACTGTGCGCGACGTCTAAGTACCGGTAGAAGCATTTTTTTAAATATAAAAGTTGGTCAAACTCCAAGGTCAAGGTCAAAATGTAATTTAAACTACGTTTGTACCCAAGGAAAGTCACAAGAAACATACATGTGTAGTAATTTTTAAGCCCTAGTACTATACATTGAAAATATATATTAAAGTTTGGGGAAATTTGTGAAGTGGGTCAAACTCCATGAACAAGAGGTCAAATTGCTGGTTTTAAAGGTACTTGACATAAGAAGGCTTACACCAGTGAAACTTTTTTTTTATCAAAAAGAGATTCAAGGGTTAATATTTGCTGACAAACAGACAGACAAAAGCAAAACTATATGCCCCAAATCTTCCATTTCGGGGGAATGACTTAGTGTCTGGACTTGTATTACTTGCAGTTTTTGAGTAGACTAAAACACATATAATTCATTAGCTGCAGAACTGTAGCTCTCCGAAAAGAATAATTTTTGACAGACCGGAGAGCTACAGTGCCACCCATTGAAAAAAAAAACTGTATATTTATTGCACACAAAAATGCGCATGGTTATGGATTAATTCTATCAAATCATTACCTCAATTGCAAAAAAAAAGAAGCTAGATTCAAAAAATGTCTTACTCCTCTATCAAGTACTCTCGTAGTTTACATCCGTATGAGCGCGTTTGACCAAATTATCGTGTAAACCAAAATGGCAGTATTAATGGGCGAAATTTTCGATGATCTCAATTTCAGGGCTATGAGGGCTATTGAAAACAATTATAAGGGATGTTTGGTTGTGAAAACAGTGAAAGACTATGTTAGGAACACACGGTTAGTAATATTTTAAGATGAAAGATTTAAAAACATGGAAAAATAAATCGAGAAACAGCGCACTCTTTTGTGCGCAATAAATATACAGTTTTTTTCAATGGGTGGCACTGTAGCTCTCCGGTCTGTCAATATATTTTTTTCGGACAGCTACAGTTCTGCAGCTAATAATTAATTAAGTAGTAAATAAGTCACAGAAATCCATGTACATATTTTAGAAACAAATGCAGTCCCATAGTTTAGCTTAGATAAGTAATTTGCGCACTGAATGTCCGTGAAATTCGAATGGAGTTTAAAGGTCTTGATAGCCCATTGTGAATGTCATTGACCCTGTCATATACCATACTTGTCGTTGTAACTTGTATCACATATAAATCCTGCAAGTGATAAGATTATTACCGTAGTTCTTGCTGATAACAACAATATCTCACATTTAACAGTTAAAACTGATCCCCTAGGACCAGAAGAGTTTAAAGTGAGGGGGCTTTCTTTCTTTTTATTCATCATTAAGAAAAGTGTACTGAGTATGTGCATTTAGAATCAATTGGAATCTGCAAAAACAAATGTATTTTACCAGTAATACTGTAAGAGATACATATTACAAAAATTATCCTTCCTTAATATTAAGCCTGACGGAGTGAGGCCAGTACTAGATCTTTGATCACTGCAGGCGTGGATCCAGAAATTTTTTCCAGGGGGGTCCACCCCAGTAAAAAAAAAATCCAATCCCGGAAAAAAATTTCTTGACAAGCAAAAAAAACCAAAACACACACAAAAAAAAAGCAAAAACTAATTCAAACTTTCACTTCACAACCCATTTCAAAAACCGTTTTCGAGGGGGGGGGGGGGGGGGGGAGGGGTAGTGGTGACTTCTATTGCCTCAAATCTTTCACTATATACATTTTTTAACACAAATTCGCGTTTACCAAGGGGGTCAGCGTCCCCCCCCCCGACCCCCCCTCTAGATCCGCGCATGCTTAATTTGGTATTTGTAAACATAAAAAATGAAATGAAAATTTTTAGCTGAAACTGTGTCCAGGCCCCTTTAAAAGAAGGTCATACTTCAAGGTCAAGGGGTAAAAAATCATGGTGTATTTAGAAAGGTCTTGTCACAGGCAATACACATCTTCAATATGAAAGTCCTATCTCTTCTCATTCAAAATATATGACCATGGTTAAAGTTTTTGTGACAGACCGACAGAACTACACACTGAGAGATGAAGGAGGTTAAATGTCCCCTTGCTTTCGCGAAAGCGGGGGACAAAAAATGGTGCTAGCTTAAAAGCTTTCATACTTGGCATGTATATATATATTCACTGTGACAAGTACTTTCCATAGATTTAATCTTTTTGAACTTTTGACTTAGACCTTGGAGTTTGATCCACTGGATAAAAATAAAAGCTTTGGACATACTAGTAACTTTTCAAAGCGAGTTACTATGGGTGTCATATTTCACTGATGTATTCCAGGTGTCAAGGCCTTCCATTGGAACAAACAAAACTGACCTTTTGACCTTGGAGTTTGACTCACTTTTGAAAGTCTTAAACCTTGGCCATAATTTTTGAATAGTTCAATGGTATTAGGTCTTTAAATTTTTATATTTGAATTTGTATTTGTATTTGTGTTGTATTTGTATTGTTTCATCATGTATATTATTACTAACATTACTAACATTAAGTTTCTTGAATATTCCAGAGTGGTCAACATGTTTGGTCATTTTTTCTAGAGCATTCTTAAATTTTGTGTATGTCCAGATTGTTCCAGTAATATCATGTTTTAACAACTTCTAGAATATTCTAGAATTATGATACTTTATAAATACCCTGTCCATTTGATGGATAGATACTTTATCGTATAAGCACCATTAAGGTATAACTGGGATATATTTTCACTGGGACATTGTGTGCAGCAACGGACACTCTGATGTATGTATTTTTAGCTTCTTGATAAGTTTGTACTTTATGATTTGTATATATTACTATAAATAAATTATTGTTAAGTTTAAACTGTGTGATTTCTCTTTATTTGGCATTAAGGGTTACTTCCGGTCGACCCATAACAGAAGACCTAAGCAATATTTGCTCTAGTTTATAATCAATTATTAGCTCTTTCAACCACATCATTTGCCTTGTTACCTTTATGCCAAAAATAACTTTTTAGAACTTTGTTGCTGCTTCCACTGTGTAGAATCTAGCTTTTATTTAAGAAATAAACAACGTTATTCAGTGAACATGGTGTTATGAATAGCAATTGCTCTGCTGACATATTCCATGATGCGCGCTAGCGCATCATGGAAAATATGCCAGCAGAGCTATTGCTATTCATAATGTCATGTTCACTGAATAATCATTGTTTATTACTTATATTTGCATTCTTTGATTTTTTTTCAAGAATATCAGAGGAAATTCTGACTTACATAATTTCAACCAAACTTGCCACAAAGTATCCTTGGGTGAAGGGGATTCAAGTTTGTTCAAATGAAGGGTCACGCCCTCATTCAAGGGGAGATAATTGGGAATAAATGAAAATTTGGTGGCATATTTTAAAAATCTTCTCAAGAATTACTGTGCCAGGAAAGATGAAACTTATGGAGAAACATCCTCAGGTAGTGTAGATTCAATTTTGTTCAAATCATTACCCCCGGGGGTAGGGCGGGGCCAAAATGGCCGACCAGAGTTTCACATAGAAATATATAGGAAAATTCTTTAAAAATCTTCTTCTCAAGAATGACAAAGCCATTATTCATCATATTTATATGGAAGCATGCTCAGGTAGTGTAGATTCAAGTTTGTTAAAATCATGACCCCCTGGGGTAAGGTGGGGTCACAATGGCCGATCAAAGTTTTACATGGGAGAATATAGGGAAAATCTTTAAAAATCTTCTTCTCAAGAACCACTGGGCCAGGAAAGATGAAACTCATGTGGAAGCATCTTCAGGTAGTGTAGATTCAAATTTGTTCAAATCATGACCCTGGGGTAAGGTGGGGCCACAATGGCCGATCAAAGTTTGACATAGGAGTATATAGGGAAAATCTTTCAAAATCTTTTTCTCAAGAACCACTGGGCCAGGAAAGATGAAACTCATGTGAAAGCATCCTCAGGTAGTGTAAATTCAAGTTTGTACAAATCATGACCCCCGAGGGTAGGGTGGGGCCACAATGGCTGATCAAAGTTTTACGTAGGAATTTATAGGAAAATCGTCTTCTCAAGTACTTCAAAGCAATGATTAGTGATAGCATAGGAAGAAAATGTTTTTAAAAAATCCTTTTATCAAGAACAGCAAAGTCATATGCTGTATTAATGTGAAGGCATTCTAAAGTAGTATTAAATTCAAGCCCCCCTCTTTAGTAAATTTTTCAGTTCTGATTTGATTTGTGTT
>NW_026938225.1:0-116103 GCF_032062105.1 Saccostrea cuccullata
AGATATATCAAGGTGATTTGGAAGCCCCAAGCACTTTTTCTTCAAGTATCTTAACCTCCACATCTTGAGTTCTTGGCTTTATAAAGTTTTTTGATTCCTTGGTCCCATTTAGTTCCATATATTACAAAGTTTAAATTTTTTATTAATTTTGTTTTTGTGATTTGTTCTAATAAACATTTTTCGAATTGAGATGGACTGAATAAAGTGTACCTGAATGTCCTCCACCGTAGTTCCATCGTCTTTGATTGAGACATCATTTGACTTTTTGCCACCTTCACCAGACGTGGCAGCTTCTACCATTTCTTTGAAATAGTCTTCGTCCACTTTGTCCATAGCTGCTTTGAACTCATTCCTGAAACCCTCCTGTTAAGAGAAATTGCAAAACATTGGTAATATACAAGCATAAATCTATGTATTTTGTATCTACATATATCCTAGTAATATTGGGTGCATGTAAATATTGACACCCACCTTTATGAAAGATTAATTTATCAGGAATGCTGATTACAGAAAACATGGGGGGGGGGGAATCTTTGTTTGAAAGCTGATGTTTTTTTTTTTTTTTTTTTTTCAAATCATTTATTCAATAATGTACAACATAACAGTGAGGCAAAACTTCCGCAGAAGCCCTCTGGTAATACTTCACCAGGGATGCCAGGAGCTCCCTGGATCGATATAATATTATATAATATATTTCCAATATTTGAACACAGAATTTTTCACACTATACTAATATATAATTATTGACGCTTCATTTTCATACATATACATAAATATCTCAAAGGAAATTTTTACCATTTTTATATATAAAAACAAAGTATTCGTTTAACACCAATAGAAGCATGACCCTTGTTGCAGTGGAGATTGTGTGAAAAAAAAAAAAGAAAGTCTATATCAATCTCTAACTAGTATTTAGGGCCAGGTCACCCTAAAATACTGGTCTCTTTATGTTTTACATCTTGAAAACAGGATCAATATGCAGAGTTTTGTGACAATAAAATTAGATTATAAAAAACACATCAGAATGAATGAATTTTACAAAGACATGAATATTTTTTCCTCATATACATAGTTTGAATCATATTTTAAACATAAAGTTTCCAGTTACCTGAAAAATAACATAGCAAAAAACTAGTGTGTCTTATAGTGGATTTAAAATGTGAATACATGTATATATAGTTTATCACGGCAGCATATACTACCAATACTATAACTAGTATTAGAATCACAAGGAATTTTGAAATACATGATTTATTTTCTATCTGAAATTTGTCAAATCATGTGATTGTAATAGTGAAAAATTCGATTTCATTTCATTTTTGAATGCATTTTTAATACTGAAGTCAGTTATTTTCAAATTCTCATATTTAATTTTATTTCTTGTTTTCCATGGGCGACTTCGATTCGTACCCGAGTACGTACTCGAGTTACTTGAGTTTCAATCGAACGACCATAGTTACTACTCAAATTACGTCATATGACCTTATGAACTCTACCCAAGCTAACCCAGCCATACAGTAGGATTACTAGAGTTTCGATATGGCGGCGTCAAAAGAAAAACCCGAACTGTAGGAATTATTTTTTTCAAAATATGATGTTTAGCATCGCTAATCCTTAAAAGCAAACTTCGAAACGCACTTTCTACATGAAAGCTTTACAATGTATATGAATATATGTTTATTTGATTAGATTTTTCAGACTTACTGCCCGATAACAGCAGACATAAATTCAAATTCGAACCAAAAAAAATCAGAGCTGGAAAAAAAATTCAACTGCAGCAAAAGCTATAGAAAAAAAATAACACAACAGATGATGTCAAAATGGACCTATTTGACCGCCTTTTAAATCTCACAGAGGAAAAAAAAAGTAATTAGAAAATAGTATAAATAAAAACGAACAAGTGCGTATTGTTTATAAATTAACAGATTTACTTTTTTCTTTACGAAATATTAAAAAAAATCAAAAGTTTACATTGTAGCTGCAAAAAGTTAAGATTCTCATTCATTTTTTTTTCCCAAAGTACATTTTTTAAATGGGTACATGGCGTATGCATTATTTGTTCATTAGTGAAATGTTAAAAAAATAATAAGATGAAAATAAACACACAAAATATTCAAGTTACAAATACAGTGTACTTAAATGTTTTTAAGCATGTGAATTAAATAATTATTAAAATATTCAAAATCTAAACTTTATTCTCAGTTTATGGTCTTAGAGCCTGAATTCCTAAGAATAAAAAAAATGCGCAAAATTGTCACTTTATTGATAAAACTATTGCACAGAGCAAACATGAACGCCATTATTTTCGCTACCCTTCAAACTCACATGAGTTCGCTTGAAAACCACATGTTTGTGTAAACAACCCGTCATGTGACGTCAACCAAGAGTTAATACTCGGGTACGAATCGAAGTCGCCCCATATGACCCATTTATAAATACATATTAAAATGTTAACAACATTTCTTTGGGTTTGCGGTTCCTTCAAGTAGCCTAATGTTATTGTTTGTTGGTCAATTTGTAAAGTTCCATTTAGTTGCAGCACATTTTCAATTATATCTTCTAGTAATTTGAGTGTTGTTTTCACTCTTGTGCAATGGAAAAAGAGGTGTTGTTGATTTTCTTTATGATTTTTACATAGGTTGCATAAACCATTGGATAGTCCAATTTTACATAATTTATCTTCAGTATACAATATATTATGCACGCATTTCCATTGGAATTCTTGAATTTTATTTTTTACTTTCATTTTTGAAATACTGTCCCAAACTAAGTTCCACTGTATGTTATTTTGATAAATATTTTCCCATTTTTCTTGACATTTTGGAATTATTGTCTTGTTTAATATTTTTTCTATGTTCTTTAACTTGATATCTTCAAAGGTTACCACTTTATTAGTATCTCTTTTTATGAGTAAATTATTATTCAATTTATAAGGGAGTTTTGTTTCGCTATTTGATACTGAGCTGTTTCTTTTCAGTATTGGATAAAACAGTTTAGGAATGGCTGATTTTATTTTACTATATTCAAATATCCAACATCTTTTGTCTACTAATTTATTAAAAATGGTGTCGTTATATTTAAAGCTGATGTTAATATCTACATGTATATACACAAATCTTTTTAATATACATGTATCTTTAAATTGTGTATTGAAACTATTGCAGTATTATCTCAAAAAAAGAAGCTTGAACAAATTTTAACCAAAACAATGGTTTTCTTTTGAAACAAATAACATACCTCTCTGGCATCAGGGCCGTCAGTTTCCAGTCTTTTTAGTCGAAGATATGCTTCGTAATCACTCTCCCCAAAGAGTCGGATAGGCTCATGTCTCTCTCTAAGTCTTCTTATTACCTGTCATTATTAAGAGACTGTCAGCATTCATAATCATGATCAATATCTTTGCCAATTTACATTTTTGACTACCTCTTTCAAAGAAATTTTTTAGTGCATTTCAAAAGTTTGAAAAAATTTTCCTAAATTATGTATTAAAATTAAGAATAAATACAACTTGACCATTCCAATTCTACATGTATATGTATTTACAAGTTATGTAAATCTTATTAGCCCTTTTAGTTCACATGAAGAGAAAAAAGAAGTATTTTATTTTTGTAATTGGCAATTACAAACTAAGCACTTTAATAGAGAATTCATATTTTTCATGTCAATTAAATCAATAAAATGAGTATAGCGATACTGTCCTACTAAAATTCAACAATTCCCATCACAGTTGAGGCATTGTCTGTCAGTTCAACAAATAACTCTTAACTGATGAATATTTTGGAAAAATTTTTTGTGGGACATGATTATTCATGGATTTTGTGGGTTGCCCTATGGCCTTACCCTCACATTTACATCCCAATGAACATTTATTATCCTTCCAAAGTATAGAATATTCAGTCTTTGGAATATATGTGCTATTCACAAAATCATGTCCAAACTAACCAATATATGTTTGTTTGCCAAAGAAAATAGAACCTCAATAAACACTGTACAATGATTCAAATGTAATATAGTTTTTTGGCATCATTTATCATTTTTATTTGACAATAAATACCTCTTTTCTTGCCAGTTGAGGGACCTTTTCTTCAGACTGTCCTACAAGCTCTTCTTGTGAATCTTTCTCCTAATATTCAATTTAATAGCTTGATTAGAAATGTAGTGATTAGAACATTTAGTAGTACATGTACTGGCCTTGTTGAAACATAGCAAAATACATGTACCAGAATACCTGTGCCCATTTTTTTCTCAGACCTGTTTACCCATATCGTTGTCACTCAATATTTTTGATTAGATTTGTCAGTGAGACTTCGCATTTGCCAGTAAGATTTCACTTTCATCAATTTAACATGTATTAAATAAAAGAGAACAACTGCTTTTCTGATTACAAAAACATGGTTTAACAACATGGTCTTTGTCATTTTACAAAACCACAGCGTTTTAGCAACCCGACATCATTTATGTGTTTGAAATATTTCTCTATTGTAGCATTTAAAAAGCATGAAAGTAAGACAGATCATAACTAAAACTAATTGCTATTAAAAATTCTAATCAAACGTATTTCCGATTTCCATATTTTCATGATAGTAAAACATGAGAAGTATTTAAAACCAAAAATCCGTACAAAATACAGCAAAATTGTAAGAGTAAACAGGTCTGTTTTCTCAAGACAATTAGGGATTTATAAGGCCACATATATTTAAATATTCTTTTAAATATCTACAGAACATTCTTGTCTTTAAAAAATTTAATATTTATAGTTTAATTAACAAATTATGAAGTACACATATACAATTAGGGATTTATAAGGCCACATATATTTAAATTTTAGATTCCAGTTCTAATTTGCTAAAAAAAATTGGGGCGGGTGGGCAAATTTTATTTTTTATAATTGAAAGTATTTACAATAATTGGACTCTTTCATCTCTTTGTACACATTTTTTTTTTTCATTATGTTGATGCCAATATGAATTGATTTTTTATAGTTTTAATATTCTTTTAAATATCTACAGAACATTCTTGTCTTTAAAAAATTTAATATTTATAGTTTAATTAACAAATTATGAAGTACACATATACGACTAACGTCACATGCCAAACAAAATGAGGTGTGGCCACCAATAAATCGCATATGCATGTCTTCTCATCGGCCTTTCCCCAAATACATTTTAGTTTAACCAACAAATCCTTCAGAATCTTTTTTTGTAAAATATCACAGATTTCCACCTTCCAAAATTTGATCGTTCTTGAGACTTGACATGTTTGACATTAAAATAGGTGATATTTACAAAATCTGTTAAATATTCTACTGAAAAGCCTAAGCCTGAAAAGTTTTAAGATTTAACATTTCCTTAGTACTATTATTCTCTAAAGTCTGCTGACGATGTTTTAATAATATATATTAATTTTTTTTAATGCAAAATCACATACAGCTGGAGATTATCAAAACTTGAACAAGTGTCATTTTCCTCGTCCATTTTTACTTAGATAAAATCTCTTTAAAAACTTGTTCATGTCAGTGATGTGTTTATGGTATTTTTTCTTCACTGCCTTCTCTATACTGACAAATCATCTTTTCCTTACATATTTTAACTGCTTTTATTGGCAATTTTTTTCCATTCTTCACATGGCTCTTTTGCTATAAATAGCGGCAGTTTATTTTTAATACAGACGGGAGATAAACTCTTACACTTTGAACCAAATTCTTGCTGAATAAAAATACATGAAAATACTTTCAACACCCAAAAATCAAAATAAAAACAATGGGGCTGGACACTTTGAGAGGGGCAGGTGGGGATCAGAATCTAAAGATTAATTTTATCTAGCTGGCCTAAAGAGACAAAGTTTTCACAAATTCTAGTTATTGTTTTATGTATGTTTAAGTAAAAATATATTTATGCGTGTAATATGGTGAAAATAAATTTTCTGTGAATAAAATGTTAGATTTTACAGTAAGAATTCAGGCACGTTCTCTTGAATCATTTTGTGCGGCACAATTGGTCTGAGATTTGGAAGATTTCTGAAATTACACAATAAACTGACTGAAAGTGGTAGCTTGACCTGACAG
Source organism: Saccostrea cuccullata (assembly GCF_032062105.1). NCBI lineage: Eukaryota > Metazoa > Mollusca > Bivalvia > Ostreida > Ostreidae > Saccostrea > Saccostrea cuccullata. The sequence continues at coordinate 6,065 of NW_026938225.1, forward strand.
ACCATTACAAGGACTTTAATCTAGCTAGCTGGTATATATTGCCAGTGATCAGAGGTACGGTAAGCATGATAAAGACAAAATAACTACCTTTTCTAGAGATTCTTGTTTTTTGTCATCGCCCCTTTTGTGTCTTTTCCAATATTCTTCCTCTTCCTTTGCTGCTAAATCTCCTCGTTTGAAATACTTTTTATTTGGTGCCTGAAATCATGGAAACGTACAGTGAGGTTGCCAATAACGAATCGCACCCATTAACGAATCACTTTCAGATGAAAATTCTGTATTTTTCTTATCAAAGTCCAATACTTAGCTATATACCTACCCTGTCATGCTGAATTATTCTTGCTTTTATCAATTATCATAAAATTATTAAATTCAACTTGTTCAATATCCTATTTTTTAAATAAACATGAACAAGCTTTTTTGTGACGCAGAAAGAAGCGTGCATGCAAGCAGAAAACTTTCACTTTTACTGGATAAAATACCTCCAATGTGAATCGTACATTCTAGGTAAACAAATTTGGTGCAGATGTTTAATAAAATTATGTATCTAAAAGCACTGAAAGCGTCATACAATTTCTAAATCAGAAATTAATAGTATTCGCTTTAAAGTTGGAGGTATTGAGGTTTCCAATAACGAATCACTGTTTCAAGAAATATGAGATGCAGGGATCCTGTCTAAATTATAATTTTTTGTATGCAGTTTTTTGCACACCAGTTACAATTAAAAAAAACAACAGAAGATGTCTGCCAAAAGCGTACAATAAAGGTGATTAAAATGCACATAAACAAAATCAGCAGCCAAAATCAGTAAGAAGTGCAGAGCATGTGGATTCGAGAATGTCTGGCGGTATATGTGCATGTAAGTTAATGTGAAGACATCGACGATGGCAAAATTAAAATCGTCATGATTACCAAACAAAATTAAGACTTAGAAATTTTACTTATTTATCCCGTTACAATTTAAACTTTTCTATTAAATCATAGTATTTCCAACAATACCCCGTTTGCAGTTTTCCTACTAAAAATAATTATTTCAGATAATCAATTTTTATTTCTTGTCATGATCAAGATCAAGCTCGTATAATATAAAATGCATATTGCTAACAATACTTTTTCAATTCAACATCAAGCTAAATAAATTATAAACAGAGTTTTATGATACCCCCCCCCCCCTTCTTTTTCAACATATACATGTACATTTGATTTTTTACACATTGAGAAAATGATATGAGACTGCAGCCTTTTGCCTATATGAAAGATATGCCACTGTCTTCACGTATATAAGAGAAGAAAGAGCACTATGAAAGCAGCAGAGAGAGAATGAGCTGTCTTATTCATTTCTATAGTAGAAGATCATGATATGGACAGTTCAATATTCAACCCATAGAAAGTGAAAGGACAACCTCCAGTATTTAATAAATCAGAATACTGGTATTTAACCTACTGTGGATGTTGGAATGGAGAAATCCAGCAAATAAAATATCCCAACATTTTAAATTATTGTAAAGTTGTCTCTGCTCATTGGAGGAAATTTGAAGTGTTATTGTGCATTTACATTTTGCAAAAATATATTGTTCCTTTCAGCTTTAGGTATCTCTGAAGCCAGGCTCGTAGGAAGCAATTTCAGTTGGTGGGGGAGGGGTGCAGAGCCATACATTTTCAGTTGAGGGGGCACTATCAACCACAAAAATTCCTTGACAATTAATTAATCAAGCATAAAAAGGGGCATCGGACTTTTTTTTTGAGGGTGCACAATCATATATCTAGCGATATATTTTCTATCTAAATAGCGGCAAATTATGGGGAGGGGGGGGGGGGGCGTGGTTTCTCAATTAGTACAATTCTTGAATCAAAAATTAATTCTTCGGCTGTTTGCAGTTCATCACATATAAGTTTTTACGTCCTCTTAAACATCAACTATAGTCATTTGCTTTCCCTATGATTTCATTGTACGTTGTTGTTTTTGCATTAATTCTCGGATGCAAACAACTCAAAAAATTCCTAGCCTTTCTATTCTTTATTTTTGGCTGAAATATTTTAAGGCATAGTAAAACGTTACGTAAGAAGGGTATTTTTTTTAAATTTACACGGTCCCGAACCAGAATAATCAGCTTTATGTCACGTGATTCGGTAACGGAGAAAATGATCCGCTAAAGGATAAAACATCATTCATACAAGTACAGCGATAATTTTTTATTTAATCAGTGGTTATTGGGAAAATATATATGATGTTATAAGTAAAACATAGTACCACCAAACAATGTTGTAAAATGAATTTAACTCAAACTCAGGTACGAACTATCCAAGCAAATTTACTAAGTGATTCGATAACGGCAACCTCACTGTATTACATGAAAATAAATTTCAGATCATCTTTGAACTGTCCACGTGTAGCTCATTGCAATCGAAAGAAAAATGTAAAAGGCTTACAAGTATGTCTTTCGACTCTACTTTTTGTCTTTTTCTGTTAATTTCTGCTTGTAGCAATGCTTTAAAATCCATATCTTTTTGCTACTGCGTATGCAATGTTTACAAATTGCTCATTAGCTCTTCTGTTCACGAAGGCGAAAATAGACACTTCTAACAACGTGGTTTGAGAACTAAGTGTAGATTGGTTGAAATCGTTGATTTGTAAAATCTTATCCAATCAAAGTTCTTGTACTGAAAATAATTCGGAATACAAACTTGGACGGTGCCCGGATAATGGAAGAAAAATGCTTATTATCACATTATTGTTGTCGTTTTATTTGACATCGCCAGTATTCGGCCTGATGAAGGTCACAACATACAATTTATGGAACATAATGTTTAACTGGGATGTTAGAAAATATCGAATAGCAAGAATGGTGTGTTTTATCAAGATTTGATATTTATTTTATAGTCTGCATATCTGCAGGGATCCATAAGATGATCCTAGCTGCAGAACTGCAGCCCTCCAAAAAAAAATATGTATTGACAGATTGGTCTCTCAATATATTATCTTTTGGAGAGCTACAGTTCTGCAGCTAATGAGGTCCCTGATATCAATCCGAAATTGTTATTTAGAGCGTTCATTGGCATAAAACATGAAGTTGGTTATAATGTGATCAAATATCTTATTAAAATGCCCATTTAGGCATTAATGGAGTTTATCACACGCACAGTTACTTAAACAATGGAAATATTCATGTTTCAAAATCTGCAATATTGGAACTATCTTTGATTGAGATTTGCATTAAAAAGCTTATCAAAGTAGATATATAATAAACCTATTTTAAGCTATATAGCAAAATCAAGAGATTGTGCTAGACCTGAATAAGGAATTCTGTCTGGCTGCAGAAAAGACAACCATTGTTCTGTAAACATGCATGTCTTTCTAGATAAGGGAAGAACAGTCTGATGTCATTGGTTTTCAAGAGGTGAGATTTGATGCTGAAACAGGAAGGAACCAGGTGTCTGATCTTCAGAAACTGCTTCCTGAATACCAGTGGTCATTTATAAGTAAAGCAAATGATGTATCAAGGAAGGATAACTCGATTCATAGAGGATGGAAGGGAGAAGGTATCCAACATTCTGTGAAAAGATAATTCTTAATTTAGAATGACATAATATGAGTGCGCTATGATTAATTTTTCAGTCTGACATACAATGTAACGTGTAAGTATGCCTAATTAGAAAAAAATTAAATTTGTGTTGATTGTTTAGATACTTACTAGAATGTGCCCTAAATCGAGTAATTATGAAGGTTTTATTAATTTTTTTATGTTTATTTAGAAGAACAGAAAGATGTTAAGAAATGAACAGTAAGCCTTGTTAATTAAAGAGATAGGAAATCTCTTCATGTTGAATGATTTTCACATCAACATAATTAATTATCTTTATATCATGTATATTGTGGACATAAACACAGTTTAGTAACAAGGTAAATTTTACATCCATGGTATATGTAAAAACTTATTAATCAATTTAAAATATTATTGATGTTTTATTTTATTATCATATTTTGACACAGTGAACATTATTGCTGTAACTTTCATATTTTGATACAGTGAACATTATTGCTGTGATTTTTTTAAAGTATAAACACAAAGTTATCCCTTGTTTGTGATGTTTTAGGTATTGGAATATTGAGCAGATATCCAATTGTATCTGCAAATAGAAAAGTTGTTCCATATCAGCAGGGACCAGACACAAATAAAAGAGTAATTATTCATGCTAAAGTTAGGACAGATCACTCAGGAATCCTGGATGTGTTTGTTGTTCATTTCTCTTATGTGAGACAGCAACAGTGTGAAAATGCAGATGCCCTTTTACATTTACTCAGAGGTATGATTTTTTATGCTTGTGTTCAGTTATAGTTAACCTGTGTCGAAGGCTCAAGTTACCATTTCTGGTCACATTTTTTCTGACTTATGTCTTTAAAATTATTTATATTATTGAGAGTCATTTGATCATATTCAACCAACTATGCCACAAAGTATTGTTACAGAAGAGGATTCAAGTTTGTTTATATGAAGGGTCATGCCTTCTTGCAAGGGAGATAATTTTGATTTGGGGGTACCATTTAGAAATCTTATCAAGAGCATACTGAGTCAGAAAAGTTTAAATTTATGTGAAACTTTCATTACAGAATATAAAATTGAATTTGTTTGAATTATGATCCCCAGGGTAAGGCTGGAGCCAGAATGATAAATAAAAGTTTTACATAGGAATATATATATTCCATCCTTACAGAAAGAAGCTATCGATATGTTGTCATCCTTGGAGATATGAATGTCTATAACGATTTTGAATGGCCATTAAAGTTGCTGACTTCAAAACGCAGGACAGATTTCAAAGGCTGCATACCCCAATTAGAAAGCTTTCGACGAAAAAGACAAACATTTTTGGATGCTTGGACCGAGGTACATGGATTGGAAGAGGCTGGATATACTTTCAGCAACATGGTACTTTTAATATTTTGCCTCAAGTGAGCTTTTCTGATCACATTCTGTCCGTCGTCCGTCCGTCTGTCTGTCTAGCTGTCTGTCCGTCTGTAAACTTTTCACATTTTCGACTTCTTCTCAGGAACGACTGGGTAAATTTTGATCAAACTTGATAAAAAGCATCCTTGGATGAAGGGGAATTTAAATTGTTAAAATGAAGGGCCAAGTCCCCTCACAAAGGGAGATAATCAAGAAATGACAAAAATAGGGTGGGGTCATTAAAAAATCTTCTTCTCAAGAACCACTATGCCAGAACAGCTGAAACTTATATGGAAGCATCCTGGGGTAGTGTAGATTCTAAATTGTTAAAATCATGACCCCTGGGGATAGGGTGGGGCCACAATGGGGAATCAAAGTTTTACATAGAAATATATGAGAACAATCTTTAAAAATCTTCTTCTCAAGAACCACTAGGCCAGAAAAACTGAAACTTATGTGGAAGCATCCTGGGGTAGTGTAAATTCTAAATTGTTAAAATCATGACCCCCGGGGGGTGGGCGGGGCCACAATGGGGAAACAAAGTTTTACATAGAAATATATAGGAAAAATCTTTAAAAGTCTTCTTCTCAAGAACCACTGGGCCAGAAAAGCTGAAACTTATATGGAAGCATCCTGGGGTAGTGTAGATTCTAAATTGTTAAAATCATGACCCCTGGGGGTAGGGCGGGGCCACAATGGGGAATCAAAGTTTTCATAGAAATATATGAGAACAATCTTTAAAAATCTTCTTCTCAAGAACCACTTGGCCAGAAAAGCTGAAACTTATGTGGAAGCATCCTGGGGTAGTGTAGATTCTAAATTGTTAAAAGTCAATTTCCCCGGGGGTGGGCGGGGCCACAATGGGGAATCAAAGTTTTACATAGAAAAATATGGGAAAAATCTTTGAAAATCTTCTTCTCAAGAACCACTGGGCCAGAAAATCTGAAACCTATGTGGAAACATCCTGGGGTAGTGTAGATTCTAGATTGTTAAAATCATGACTCCTGGGGGTAGGGCGGGGCCACGATGGGGAATCAAAGTTTTACAATGTTGAATCAAAGCATCATATGGTAGTGTAGATTTCAAATTGTTTAAATTATGATCAGTTGGGTAGGGTGGGGTCACAATATGTATTTTAAGGGGAAATCTGGTAAAGAACAGAATGGTCAAAGCTTCTCAGGTGAGCGATGTGGCCCATGGGCCTCTTGTTTCATTTTAGTGCCTTTTGGGCATATTAGAGTTGGAATCAATGGAATCAGGACAACTCACTTCCGAAACAAGTCGCCCACAACACTACTAAAGACAACTCGCCCCCCATTTTAAGACAAGTCGCCCCCACTCAAGACAACTCGCCCCCATTATTTTTTTTGATGTGAATTACAAGGGTAAAAAACATTTATTCAATAATAATGTACATGTATATATTTTATATGGTAATTTAAATTATAATCAATATTATATTACAGAACTAAATTGTAATCAATCTTGCTAGGTTATTTTTTTTTTTCCTTGATGCATAAATTTACCTCACATTTTTGTATTAAAACAGAGTATATGCATAAAAGATTTAAGTAAACATAATAACATGCTTTCTTGAATTAATAAAATTTAAGAAAGAATGTTATTTTGATAAATTAATATATTCCTATGAAATAGAGTGAAGAATGCATTTTGATTTATCACATTTTTAAAATAATCATTTATGAATTATTTTTATTTTAATAATTTTAATTTTTGATTCTTCGGTGTTAAAACATCTAAATTATCTAATGACGAAATTAACGTTTTACTGATGGCGTTAGCACACTTATGATAATGATTTTAATGAAAACATCACAGGGAAATTTTATTGACATACCAAAGCTAACAACTAATCTTGATACTTCAAAGTGATATCTTTTCAAAGCTAACAACTAATTTTGATACTTTAGATCACTAAATTTTCGCGACACCTTATTTTCGCGTGATTGTCATTGACTCTTGATTAGCGAGACAAAATTTTCACGAATTCTGGTTATTGCTCTATATAATCTTAAGGAATGCTATTATACGCGAGAATTTTATTTTCGCGAGGACACTGTCTCGCGTAATTACGCGAAAATAAAGTTCTCGCGAATAAAAAGTGATTTACAGTACTTCAAAGTGATATCTATTGGTGTTACTTTCTGATAAATTAGGACATTCAATCTCCGAAATTACGAATATTTAGGTTTAAAAAATGGCGTGTCGTATTCAACCTCCGAAGCAACTTCAGCGTGATGGAAAATAAAAGCATGCAAGCTCTGAAATTACATATCTTTATTTTTTTTGTGATGAAAGTGTAAACAAATATGTGAATTTAGCAAAGATGTATGAATAAAAAGTTCCACTGAGTAGCGACAATATACATTAGTGTGCATATTATTAATATTTCTGTTGTTTGTTTTAATAATTATTAATATTTTTAGTTGTTTGTTTTAACTTTCTAGAAACAATTTGAATTCAAATATTTAATATAAAATATTAAATTTTTGTTGGTTTCTTAAACTGAGGGCAAGTTGTCTTGATTTTGGGGTGAGTTGTCTTGAATGGGGATGAGTTTTTTTGATTTAGGGGTGAGTTGTCCTGAATAGGGGACAAGTTGTCTTGATTTGGGGGCAAGTTTTCTTGATTTGGGGGCGAGTTGTTCTGAATAGAGGGTGAGTTGTCATGAATAGGGGGCGAGTTGTCTTGGGGCGACCTGTCTTGGGTGCAAGTTGTCCAGCATTCTTTGAGTTTACTGACATGTATATCAACCTATAATATGATTTTTAGGTCACCTGAGTAAACTCAGGTGACCTATTGCTATCCGTTTTCGTCCGTCGTCGTACGTCGTCCGTCGTTCGTCGTCCGTCGTGTGTTAACATTTGAACATTTTCAGCTTCTTCTTTGCAACCACTGAACCAATTTCAACCAAATTTGGCACAAAGCATCTATGGGTGAAGGGGAACAAAAATTGTGAATTTCATGATCCTTGCCCCCCTGGGGCCTGAGGGGTGGGGCCAAAACCACTAAAATTAATGCAATCTTAAAAAATCTTCTTCTTTACTCCTGGACATCAAGCAGTCAAACTGTTTGCATGATTGTAATCAGCATTGAGTCCTTTACCAAAATTGTGAAATTCATGACCTTGGGGTCAGGGGTTCTAGTGCTAGGGCGGGGCTAAATAAGTATATAGTGAAAATGCATTATTTCTTTGGAAATCTTCTTCTCTACTCCTGGGTATTAAATAAACCAACTAAGTACATAGTTATGATGAGCAAGGGTGCTTCTACCAAAATTGTGAATTTTATGGCCCCAGGGTCAGGGGTTCTGGTGTAAGGGCGGGGCTCTATTGATTATATATAGTGAAAATACATGATTTCTTGGAAAATCTTCTTCTCTGCCCCTGGGTATTAAATATACTAACTAAGTGCATAGTTATGATGAGCATGAGTGCCTCTACCAAAATAGTGAATTTTATGGCCCCAGGGTCAGGGGTTCTGGTGTTAGGGCGGGGCTCTATTGATTATATATAGTGAAAATACATGATTTCTTTAAAAATCTTCTTCTCTGCCCCTGGGTATTAAATATACTAACTAAGTGCATAGTTATGATGAGCATGAGTGCCTCTACCAAAATTGTGAATTTTATGGCCCCAGGGTCAAGGGTTCTGGTGTTGGGGGGGGGGGCTATTGATTACATGTATATAGTGAAAATACATGAATCCTTTGAAAATCTTCTACTCTGCTCCTAGGTATTAAATAAACCAACTAAGTGCATAGTTATGATGAGCAAGAGTGCCTCAACGAAAATTTTGAATTTTATGGCCCCTGGGTCAAGGGTTCTGGTGTTAGGGCGGGGCTCTATAGATTATATATAGTAACAAGAGGCCCACGGGCCTTATAGGTCACCTGAGCATTATGCAACAATTTTCTAGTTATTGAATTTGATTCATTTTTTAAGCCAGATGCTATATGACATTCACAATTTTGAAAGAGGCACCATTGATCATCATAACAAGACACTTAGCAGTTGCTTAGCTTGGTTACTGAATACCCATATGCAGGGTAGGGGAACAAAAATGCATTCCAACTAACCAGTATTGCCCCTAACACTGTGACATAAACCCCTGACCCTAGGTCCACACATTGCACAAATTTCAAAAAGGCACCCTTAATATCAAAAAATAAATAAATGTTTTATAAATACAAAAGAGCAGATTTCAAACAATAAATTCATTTTCAGTATATAAGTAGAGCCCCCACCCCACCCCTGACCCTGGGGCTTTGAAATTCACAATTCTGCAAAAATTGCTCATCATAACTATAAAGGTAGTTCATCTGCTTTACACCCAGAGACAAAGAAAAAAAATTTCAAAAATGTATTTTCATTATATAATCAATTGAGCACCGCCCCCCTAACACCAGAACCCCTGACCCTGGGGCCATAAAATTCATAATTTTAAAAGAGGCATTCTTGCTCATCATAACTATGTACTTAGTTTATTTAATTCCTAGGAGCAGAGAAGAAGATTTTCAAAGAATTCATGTATTTTCAATATATAATCAATAGAGCCCTGCCCTAACACCAGAAACCCTGACCCTGGGGCCATAAAATTCACAATTTTGGTAAAAGCACTCTTGCTCATCATAACTACGCACTTAGTTAGTTTTTTTAATACCTAAGAGCAGAGAAGAAGATTTTCAAAGAATTCATTTATTTTTACTATATATAATCTATAGAGCCCCGCCCTAACACCTGAACCCTTGAGCCATAAAATTCACAATGTTGAGGCACTCTTGCTCATCAGAACTAAGCACTTAGTTGGTTTATTTAATACCTAGGAGCAGAGTAGAAGATTTTCAAAGAATTCATGTATTTTCACTATATAATCAATAGAGCCCCCCCCCCCAACAAGAACCCTTGACCCTGGGGCCATAAAATTCACAATTTTGGTAGAGGCACTCATGCTCATCATAACTATGCACTTAGTTAGTATATTTAATACCCAGGGGCAGAGAAGAAGATTTTCAAAGAAATCATGTATTTTCACTATATATAATCAATAGAGCCCCGCCCTAACACCAGAACCCCTGACCCTGGGGCCATAAAATTCACAATTTTGGTAGAGGCACTCATGCTCATCATAACTATGCACTTAGTTAGTATATTTAATACCCAGGGGCAGAGAAGAAGATTGTCAAAGAATTCATGTATTTTCACTATATATAATTAGAGCCCCGCTAACCCAGAACCCCTGACCCTGGGGCCATAAAATTCACAATTTTGGCAGAGGCACTCTTGCTCATCATAACTATGTACTTAGTTGGTTTATTTAATACCCAGGAGTAGAGAAGATTTCCAAAGAAATAATTCATTTTCACTATATACTTATTTAGCCCCACCCTAGCACTAGAACCCCTGACCCCAGGGCCATGAATTTCACAATTTTGGTAAAGGACTCATTGCTGATTACAATCATGCAAACAGTTTGACTGCTTGATGTCCAGGAGTAAAGAAGAAGATTTTTAAAGATTGCACTAATTTTAGTGGTTTTGGCCCCACCCCTCAGGCCCCAGGGGGGCAGGGATCATGAAATTCACAATTTTTGTTCCCCTTCACCCATAGATGCTTTGTGCCAAATTTGGTTGAAATTGGTTCAGTGGTTGCAGAGAAGAAGCTGAAAATGTTCAAATGTTAACACACGACGGACGACGAACGACGGACGACGAACGACGGACGAAAACAGATAGCAATAGGTCACCTGAGTTTACTCAGGTGACCTAAAAATACATGAATTCTTTGAAAATCTTCTTCTCTGCTCCTAGGTATTAAATAAACTAACTAAGTGCATAGTTATGATGAGCAAGAGTGTTTTTAACAAAATTGTGAATTTTATGGTCCCAGGTTCAGGGTTTCTGGTGTTAGGGCGGGGCTCTATTGATTATATATTGAAAATACATGAATTCTTTGAAAATCTTCTTCTCTGCTCCTAGGAATTAAATAAACTAAGTACATAGTTATGATGAGCAAGAATGCCTCTTTTAAAATAATGAATTTTATGGCCCCAGGGTCAGGGGTTCTGGTGTTAGGGGGGCGGGGCTCAATTGATTATATAATGAAAATACATTAAATCTTTGAATTTTTTTTTCTTTGTCTCTGGGTATAAAGCAGATGAACTACCTTTATAGTTATGATGAGCAAGGGCCCTAATCTTGCAGAATTGTGAATTTCAAAGCCCCAGGGTCAGGGGTGGGGTGGGGGCTCTACTTATATACTGAAAATGAATTTATTGTTTGAAATGTGCTCTTTTGTATTTATAAAACATTTATATTTATTTTTTGATATTAAGGGTGCCTTTTTGAAATTTGTGCAATGTGTGGACCTAGGGTCAGGGGTTTATGTCAAAGTGTTAGGGGCACTACTGGTTAGTTGGAATGCATTTTTGTTCCCCTACCCTGCATATGGGTATTCAGTAACCAAGCTAAGCAACTGTTAAGTGTATTGTTATGATGATCAATGGTCCTCTTTCAAAATTGTGAATGTCATACAGCATCTGGCTTAAAACATGAATCAAATTCAATAACTGGAAAATTGTTGCATAATGCTCAGGTGACCTATAAGGCCCGTGGGCCTCTTGTTTTTTTTTAAATGATGAATCAGATTATGAGACACACTGTACATATGCATTATAAAAGTTTAAAAAGGATGATCATTTATTTGAAATATGAAGTACTAATGAAGAATAATGAAGTATATGAAGAATCAAATAATTTTCTAAAATTCTACTTTAATAAATTAAATGCTTTATCTAGCCATCCCCAGGACTGGAGAGCCGTCCAGACAGAATTATTGTTAATTCTAAAATGGAAATAAAGGCTGCCTCACTTACTGGAGATGGTTCCTTCTACAAAGACAAGTATAGCTCCAGCATCAGTTTCCACAGACTAAAATCCTTGATCCACCACTCCTATCTCAGTTACATGGGAGTGACAGGCTATGCATGTCTACAGGACTGTGGACCACATGGTTCATGTCGATGTGGAATGTGTGTGAAGGGGGATAACTCCAACAACTGTGATTTGCCAAATTGTCAGGAGTGCAACCAAGATACCTACAAAAACATAGTGTTGTTTGCCTTTGTTTTCATTTTTGTTTGCTTTCACATATTTTTTGCTGTTTTAATTATTTTTATTAATGGTGCAGATTTTAGAAGAGAGGCAGTGTTTCAAATCTTGGGTTGTAACTGTTGTTTATGTCATCCAGACAATTTTAAAAAGCACCGCTCTTCCACAAGAGTTAAACTCTTTAGATGCTGCATGAGGTGGCCATTATTTAGAATGCCTCCTTTTTATTTATTACTTTTCTCCATTTTAAGTTTGGCTATTGCCTTATATAGTTTTAACAAGGTATTTGTAGATTCATTTAGAACTATTTCAATGGTCATGGATGAGGAATATTATCCCTCTGATCATCTGATGCTCTCTGCTGTGATAGCTATATAACTTTTAAATTTTACGCCCTGTAATCAAGATTTGTGGGGTATACAGTTTTGTGCTATCCCCTCATATTTGATTGAATAGAGCTATAAATATGCTTTTCATATTTCTCGTTATTTCTTCTGACAAGACTTTTCATTGGGTACCAACATAGTTTGACCCATCGTCTCTAAATAACAACATTTTTGATCTCTTGACTTTGGAGTTTGACTATCTGGTACCTCTTTTTTACATTGAAGAATGAGTCCCTTTTCACACTGCCTCAATTTTAAGCTATATTACTCTGTTATTCTGAAGCAAATGAGACAGGTTAAATATGCATTTACATGTATAGATCCCAATTGATCATATCAGGTCAAACCAATGTTTTATGGCATTCATATAATTTATTTCAGATTTATTTTAACAGCCAAGCTGCTATTTTGATGATATTTTTGAAATATCAATCAGGCAAAAATTAAATATTATTGATGTGTTACCATGTCCCTCTACTTTTAATATATAATTGTATCAGGATATATCTCTGTTTCAACTGTATATGCTTGATGAAAATAAAGCAAGTGAATGACATTTTTCTTATTAAACTGAAACTATTCAAACTGTCTTTTAATTAAATTTTAGCAGCCTAAATTACCAGGTAAATATTCAGATACTACACTGTAAGTGGATAAGAATCATCAAAGTGAAACTTTGTCAGTTGATGCACATCAAGTCTTCAAGCAGGTGAAATGAGAAGTAGGTTGCCTTGACCCTTTTTAAAACATAGGTAATCAGAGATTACAGAGCTCACCTCAACGAATGTTGTCTTTAAGTAAGGCAAAGTCACACAATTAACCAACAAAAAGTGTACATTCCAAATATGAAAATATTTAAGCAATTTTGATCTGATACTTTGCAATAGACCTACATAAAAAATTTAAACTAGTTCTTCTTCATGAAAATGTAATCAAAATCCAGCATCTGAAGCAAATTTGAGAGTTTTCATCTCTTGATGCAACATTTGTGCAAGTTTGGTTTATACAATGTTATATAAGCCTTATAGTTTTTTGGTAATAGACCTGCACCCATAACTTTTACCTGGTCTATTATCTGAAAAATGTATGTCGAATTCAGCATCCGAAGCAAGTCCATTAGTGTGCATTGTATCGTCCATGCAAGTTTGCTCATTATAGGGCTCATAGTTAATTGGAAATGAAACATGCATCAAAAACTAACATTTTCACTCATCCACAAAAAGTAGGTCAGATTCAGCATCCGAAGCAAGCCTGGTAGTATGCATCCTTAGATGTATCATCCATGCAAGATTGGTCATTAAAGAACTCATAGTTACTTGGAAATGAAACCTGCACCAACAACTTTTACCTGTTCACTCAACCAGAAAATGTAGGTCAGATTCAGCATCCGAGCAAGCCCGGAAGTGTGCATCCTTAGATGTATGATCCATGCAAGTTTGGTCAACATAGGGCTTAAAGTTACTTGCAAATGAAACCTGCATCAAAAACTTTAACCTGTTCACTCAACCGGAAAATGTAGGTCAGATTCAGCATCCGAAGCATGCCCAGTAGTATGCATCCTTAGAAGTATCATCCATGCAATTAAGTTTGGTCAACCTAGGGCTTATAGTTACTTGGAATTGAAACATGCATAAAAAATTTTAAAACCGGAAAATGTAGGTCAGATTCAGATTCCGAAGCAAACTCTATTATGCATCCTTAGATGTATCATCCATGCAAGTTTGGTCAACATAAGGCTTAAAGTTACTTGCAAATGAAACCTGCACCAAAAACTTTAACCTGTTCACTCAACCGGAAAATGTAGGTCAGATTCAGCATCCCAAGCAAGCCCTGTAGTATGCATCCTTAGATGTATCATCCATGCAAGTTAGGTCAACATAGGGCTTATAGTTACTTGGAAATGAAACTTGCACCAAAAACTTTAACCTGTTCACTCAACTGGAAAATGTAGGTCAGAATCAGCATCCGAAGCAAGCCCGGTAGTATGCATCCTTAGATGTATCATCCATGCAAGTTTGGTCAACATAGGGCTTATAGTTACTTGGAAATGAAACCTACACCAAAAACTGCACCAAAAATGTTAACCTGCTCCAAAACATTAACCTGGTCATTCCTTTGCTGAAATTGCAGCATCTGAAACTTTGACTGGTACAATGAAACACACTAGAACCATCTTCCATGCATGTCTAATCAATATAGGACATAGAAGTACTTAAAAAGAAAACTGCTCCAAAAAACTTAACCTTAACCCGGGACGCCGACGCCGACACCGACGCCGACACCGACACCGACGCCGACGCCGAGGGTATTACATAAGCTCCCCCAACTTCGTTGAGGTGAGCTAAAAATGTTATGGCTGTATTTAAATATTGGCTTGATGCATCTCGAGTCCTTCAACTGAAAGGTATGTGTAGGTCACCATGACCTACTTTTGAAATTATATGGCAATATTTAAATATTTGAGATATTAATAAGCTTTGAATCATCAAACTTTGTCAGTTGATGCATTTTAAGTCCTCAGAAATTAGAATGTTTCAGCTAAAAAGTGAGTCAAAGTATCCCACTTTTTAGGATTTTAAGGCAATATCTAAAATACTGTAAAATAACCTATTTTTGAGATGTTAATTTTTCAAGGTTTGAGAAAGAAATATTGGTTTGTGGGATTTTATTTCTAGGTTGGAGAAATATTGAGGAATAATGCATATTACATTTTACATTTCAAGGGTGCCGTGAATTCAGGGGTCTCTCCACACCCCGAAAACAACAAAAACTAAATACAAGTGATTTCACAGTATATCAAATAATGAGAGACTTAAAATTGTTAAACTTTGTCAGTTGAGGTATTTTGGGGTCTTTGAGTATGATTACCAAAGAGTAGGTCACCATGACCTACTTCTGAAATCTCAGGGCCATATCTGAATATTTCAATTAATGAGGCTTAAAATCATTAAACTTTGTCAGTCCATTCATCTTGGGTTCTCGGAGTGTTTTTACCACAATGTGGGTCGTGCCGATTTATTTTTGGAATTTCAAGGCTAAATATAAATATACAGGATACTTAGATTGCTTCAAATAGAAGTGATAAGAGATTGTTCAGTTCATATCAGAAGAGCATTTCAAGGCCTTTGGTCCTATTGTATTTAAAATACTTTGAAGTAGATTACCAAAGTAAATTTTAACCAGCCAAGGTAAAAATTAAAATGACAAAGGAAACAAAGTCAGGTTCATATACAAGTACATTTATATTTACAAATATTTGTAGTAATACTTGCCATATAAATTTTATTGTACATTCAAATACAAAGACAATTTTGTAATAAATTATCCAGTAATTATAAATCTGAAATAACAGTTTTTAACAAAGTTGTGCAACTTTTAAAAGGATTCCAATACTTTGCATAACATTTTTGAAATAACTGATAAATAAATTTCACAAACTTGAATTAACTTATTTCAATAGGGGTTAATTTCAACTTGTTTCCATGAATTAAAAGACCATTAAATTCATGTTCAACATGAAATATAAAATTTTCTAATACATGCATAACAATTTATGTCCCCATTGACCCTTACTTTTTCCTCAAATCTTGAAAAATTTACCCCACAAAAATAAATGTACTATGAGAAAATTTGTCATTTGCTTGCTGTCGGCATTTTTTAAATAAAAATAATGTCTTCTTGCAAAGCACTAGATACCTGGTATGAGTAATATTATTTTACATCTACTAAACCATCTTTTGAAAGTATTAAATTATTATCTCATTATATCATGTTTCAAAGCAAATACTCAAATCTTCTTACACTCTACATCAAACATGATAATAAACAAACCTTTCAAATTGAGTAAAATTAATGTATTTTTTAACTTTACACAGGAACTTAAAATGTACTCCATCGTGTTAATACAAAATTGGAGGGGAGGCAACTTTCTTCCTATTAAAATAGTTTTGCAGTTTGAATTCCCTCTTAACCTGGTCAAAGCTGATCATTTCTAACCCCCCACCCCAACCTCAAATAGATACATAAAAATTCAAGTACATGTATATTGTTGTTTTAATCTTTATGACCTTGGAGCATTTTATATATCACATTAATAGGTACAAACAGTACTTAACCACTAAAAAGGGAAATATTCTGAAATGTTTTTCATATTACAGAATTTTATTTATAAATATAAGCATATTAAGTAATGCAAGTATTGTTTCTTATGGCACATTCTCAGAAAGTCTGTTTAAGGTCCAGTATATGAAAGAGCTAGACATTTTGATATTAACAAGTTTTGAATCTTGTTTGTTATCCATTATTGTTTTTAATACCATGATATCTGTTGAGAAAAAATGATAACCAACTCTGGTAGATTTTTGGCTGTTATAATTTTCAATAAGAACAATGCATTTTTATTTGTTTGTTCCTGAAAAACTGACATTTTCAAATCATGTCTTTTAGTTATAATGGCAGAGTAAATTAGCTTAATAAATAAACCACTTTGAATCAGATTTCAATCAAACATATTAATACATGTAGTCTAAAACTTGCACTTTTTCAATATCAAATGACAATTACAAGAGTAAGGTGTTAAAAGGCTTTTGAAGTAGTAGTAAACAAAACAGCGTTACTATAGTACTACATAAAAATTATTCTTGAAAGTTTCCCTGGGAAAAATTGCACATGTAAATTCATTCTATCAAATCTAATCATGTTTGATATATTATTTATTACATGGATAGTTTAATTTAATAAGGCAAAGAATGAAAGTCTAGTATTAAAAAGTATAAAGAAAAAAATAAAACTGATCTTTGGAAGTTAGATAAAAAAGTTTGCCATTTTTTTTTTTTAATTCAAAAGTCAATACTTCTAGAAATACTCTACACTCATATACAGCTATACACATAACAGACCACAATAAAATCTATTTATACATTATACAGACATGCCCTGCTTTTTATAAAACAATAGATAGGCATTTTGTCTGATTTCATGTGTTGTCAGTTCATATTCCATGTCAACTTCTATGACACGTTCGTCGTCGAACCTGTACCATTTGTTGTCACTATGGAGACAGTAACTAACGTAGTGTCCATAATTGGCACTATCCCCTCCAAGATGGCAGCACAACCCATAGAGATCATATTTATAGATGGCTTCCTCTTCGGCCAGGTCCTCGCGATTTGTGATGGTATCGAACATGACATCGGTGAGATCAAGATTGGACAAAGGAATGGAGATGGGAGCATGGACTTTATTGGTCTGCCTTGTATAGGGATTGAACGAGAACCGCATTAACTGGATCACGAGACAGTCCGGCAGCTGACGCAATGAACATCGTCTCTGGGCATCTCGTAAGCGCTGTGGGAGAGGGATTTGATTGTCACTGATAGGGGTGGATGTCTTGAACACGTTATCCTGAAAACCACTGTCACTAAGAATGTCCCTAGACCCGGGTATGGGGGACATGAAGTTTGTGGCCAGTGGAGAACCAACCCCTGACACAGCGGAATCAGCACTGGACAAGGCAGTAGTCCTCCCGTTAGGGGTTCGGAAGTTAAAATTGTTCCTGAGGTAGGGGGCGTTCACTGGCGTCCTGACCTGTTCTAGCTGCCGGGCTCTCTGAGCATTGCAGAACGAACACTCCAGTCCATCTTGTCCCACTAGATGTTCGATATTACAGAATTTAGTAAAGCAGTCACTTAAATGGACTAGCCCATTCACCTGTCTGGGGGCTTCTATAGGCACTGGCAATATGCTGAAAGTCTGCATATTGACGGAGATGTGGTTGTCAGCCAGACAGTGGTATGCGATCACCAGCTGTCCCGTGAGAAGGTTGTCCACGACGGAGGAATTCTCTTCTTTGTATGTGATCCACTCCAGATCTGACAGTCTCTGTACAGATTCTGCATAAGAATCATTCAACAGACCATGTGCTGCATTAATCTGAAATACAGTGCATAATCAGTAAATTGCTAAATTGTAACTTTCGTATGTACTTCTACATGTAAGGCGATCAATTTATTAAGCCATCATAATTAGTTTCTTTAATTAAAAATCTTGTTTATACGTTAATTGACAAAAGTTTATTATATTAATTTCATGTCTAAAATTCTATGAAGAAAATGTACTCAGAAACAGACTTGTTTACATTCTTGTATGTTCATATCCACTCCTTTTTATCCTTTTACTCAGCCAATGAATGTTAATTTACATGTAACTTACATGTAAACTGTACCTACCTCCTGTTTACATGCTTTCTTCAGGTCTGCTACTTTGGCTGGTGTCAAATCTCCATAAATGAATTTCATCACTTTTAAGCGTTTGGATTCCCTTGGAGCTGGTTTGTCTACAATATCAACATCCTAATTTTAATTCTAATATAAAGAGATTGTTTTACAATACGTATTAGATTGTTTTTTTTTTTATTTCAAGGAATATAGTATTTGCATGTTGCCAAATTGTTCTCAGCCCCTCGTCTCAAAGATAAAATGAAACATACGTTACAAAAGCTATGACATGTGACACAGTTGTAGACACCACTTAACTCTATAAAAAAATAAACCCACCATTTGACCTAGTTTTTCTGTTTCTGTTAATAATGGAATTTTGAAGTTTTTCCTATATAGCCACATGAAAAACTCTGTGGCCCCATCCTGCTGTGATTGCCGCTGAAAAAAAATTGGGCGGAGCCACAAGGTTTGGGTTCAAAGACGAGGCTGCTTGTCTAAAATGCTATAGGATCAAAGCTTTAGAGGTTTCCCATTCATCAAAAATTACAACTGTGCATCAAAGCTCAGACAGAGTGCTCAGAAGTAACAATTCGGCCATGCTGCAATCCGACATCAGTCTTTATAAGCAGCTTCATTTTCTAACTCAATGAATATTTGCTCATTTGCATTCAAGCTTTACAAGGTTTTTCTTTAATTTGAACATATGGTGTGTATTACAGCATTGATAAAACAGAGATTTTGTCCTTCATTTCTAAGGCCAGGAGGTGTTGATTCTGAAGATCCAAATCCAAATTTGGACATGATCCTGGTACGTAAAGAATCATTTTCTGGCCTTGATGCTGGTGAGTAAGGCATTAACCTTGCTGATCGTAAAGGTTTTTTGAAATTGATTTATCAGAAATATATGGAAGGAAGGCTTTGCAGGAGAAGAATGTTTATCTATGAATAGATTTAAATAGAAAGTAGAATTTTAGTAGCGAATAAAAAATATGCGAAATTGACCCCCTGTACCTTTATTTTTTTTTACACACACAAGCTTCCAAATTGTGGGCCCGCAGGGTCATGATTTGAACAAGTTAAATCTAAACTTCCTGCTTTCAAATAAGTTTCATGGCCAGTGGAGGAAGAAGATTTTTAAAGATTTTTCCTATATATTTCTATGTAAAACTTTGATTCCCCATTGTGGCCCTGCCCAATCCCCGGGGGGTCATGATTTGAACAATTTAGAATCTACACTACCCCAGGATGCTTTCACATAAGTTTCAGCTTTTCTGGCCCAGTAGTTCTTTAAAAGAAGATTTTTAAAGATTTTTCCTAAATATTTCTATGTAAAACTTTGATTCACCATTGTGGCCCCGCCCAATCCCCGGGGGTCATGATTTGAACAATTTAGAATCTACACTACCCCAGGATGCTTTCACTTAAGTTTCAGCTTTTCTGGCACAGTGGGTCTTGAGAAGAAGATTTTTAAAGATTTTTCCTATATATTTCTAAGTAAAAATTTGATTGCATTGTGGCTGGGGTCATGATTTTAACAATTTAAAATCTACACTGGATGCTTCAACATAAGTTTCAGCTTTTCTGGCCCAGTGGTTCTTGAGAAGAAGATTTTTTAATGACCCCACCCTATTTTTGTATTTTCTTGATTATCTCCCCTTGTGAAGGGATTTGGCCCTTCATTATAACAATTTTAAATTCCCCTTCACCCTCGCATGCTTTGTACCAAGTTTTATTATTGAGAAGAAGTCGAAAATGTGAAAAGTTTGAATGTCAGAAATGAACAAAGACACAATGTGATCAGAAAAGCTCACTTGAGCCTTCGGCTCAGTAGAACTAAAAAGTGAAACATACGTTACAAAAGCCATGACATGTGACACAGTTGTAGACACCACTTAACTCTATAAAAAAATAAACCCACCATTTGACCTAGTTTTTCTGTTTCTGTTAATAATGGAATGAAGTGATTCCACAAGCCACATGAAAAACTCTGCTGCATCCTGCTGTGATTGCCGCTGAGTGGGCGGAGCCACAAGGTTTGGGTTCAAAGACGAGGCTGCTTGTCTGAATGCTATAGGATCAAGCAGAGGTTTCCCATTCATATTACAACTGTGCATCAGCTCAGACAGAGTGCTCAGAAGTAACAATTCGGCCATGCTGCAATCCGAGTCTTTATAAGCAGCTTCATTTTCTAGTTCTGAAACAAGTCCCGGTGTCCTCCCAAGACATTGTATTACAGCATTGATAAAACAGAGACACACAGGAGGTGTAGATTCTGAAGATCCAAATCCAAATTTGGACATGATCCTGGTACGTAAAGAATCATTTTCTGGCCTTGATGCTGGTGAGTAAGGCATTAACCTTGCTGATCGTAAAGGTTTACGGGAAAGGTTATCACCATACCAGGAAGGCTTTGCAGGAGGAGAATCATCCTTAGTAGTGGCAAAATGCTGACCCCCTGCAAAGCTTGATTTGGCCCGCAGGGAGGGCATAAAGCTAAACTCCTGCTTCTTCATGGGTGGAGGAGGACTAGAATTGGGATTAGCTGCCTTCTCCTCGTTACTCTCAGTCTGCGATCTTTTAAATAGACTGCTGAGCTGAATTTTTGGTGTTTTGGACCATATTGACTTGTAGATGCCCCTCTCTTCCTGTCCTGTCCTAGGCTTATTGGCTGGCGTGGCATTGAAGATGTTCTGCTGACCTGGCTGTTGCACAGCATGCTGTGACTGGTGGTTGAAGGCCATCATTTGTTGCAGTGCTTCTTGTTGCTGCTGCTGCTGTTGATGCATTGCTAGCTGGACCTGCAACCTAGTCATGCTGTCTTGGTGATGCTGGTGTTCTTCCCATCTGTAGAAATACGAAGAGTTAATGATATAGAAATATTAACAAACCTTACATGTTTGAATGTCAGAATGAACATAGTAATTTATTCAAATATGTCATAGTACTAGTATGATGCAACTCTTAAACTTCAACAATCATAAATTATAATTTGTCAAAGTTTTAACACAGTGTCTCCAATAATGGCTTCTACACTATTCTCTCATTTTTAAGACTACCATTTTGGCACAGTAATAGTGCAGAACATATAAAAGACAGTTTCCGAAAACCAAGCATTTCAATCAGTCATTCGGACTGATGAGTTAAGGCGTTATACCAGTCCAAAGCATATTCTATCAGTCCGAATACATCTTAGTGTAATATATATTTCATGACTGAATTCAAAAGAAAATGGCATTTAATGTGTAAATCTTTTCGTAGCTCATCAACACTGATTATGATACCTAGAGGGATAAGGTCAGCCCACACAGGCTTGTGACAGCAATAAAGTCACTATAGCCCCAAGTAGATGTTGGGGGAAAGAAACAAATAATATTTTAAGGTTACTTAGTTTAGTATTCTTTTCAAAATGAAAAGTTTAATTTTCACTTGTAAACATGGTAAAATTGAATTATATATAAATAGCAGTGGTGATAGAAATTCAAAGTAAAAATTTAAGGGGAGACAGGGCACATGTCACATGACTAAAAAGACAGATTAAGTCAAAGTCGATGCTGATGTTTACATTAAACATTGTTAAAATCAACATTTCTTGTGTAATTTTATTCTGAAATTGTTTTTTAAACATTTATTTTTAGAAATAAATATTTAAAATTATAAAAGATCTTTCCAACATTTACATATTGTGAAATTGCCAAATCCACATTTTTGTTTCTCTTTTTCCTGTAGTCCGACGTCAGTGACGTCATAGACGTAGTGTTTGATTTCTCAGCGCAGCGAGATCAAGTACACATTAGCTACACCTGTCATGATCAGTTTTATTTCATAATAAAGAGGTCATAGTCAATGTATCATGATAAATTTCTGAAGAAGCATTTTTAAATTTTTTTTTTTCATGTTTAGTAGCAGAGATTCTCTCTATTTAGATATTAAAATTGTGTCTTTATGTTTTCGTGTGACGTCACAATTGATTTCCCGCACTCGGTAAATGCAAACGTGAAGCATTTTTATCATGCTTATGTCAAATTCAACGATGTCCTGTGCGATATTGAGGTATGCTTCACCCTGCGATATTTATGCAGTTAATAATAATGATGACAGACTGACATTCAATCGTAAAGTTAGCAACATTTATTGACAGAATTTTTCCAAAATGAGGTTTGTGTTGTTCAAACTGCCTTGAAAATGTAGAAATTATTCAACGCAAATACTATATGAAATTAAAACAAATGCTTTCAGATAATTTAAACACTTCAAATATTCTGAAATATTTGAGTATGTATAGTGTTATCTAACATATTTATTATTTGTGCTGACAAAATTCTCTTTATGGGCTCCGTTATGGGCCCGCAAAACATGAAGTATCTTAACTTCATACAAACACGATACAAGGCGATATTTGTGGAGCGATATCTTTTGAATAAGTCAAGAAATCCTATGTCAGGACCGTTTTAAAATGTTTAGTACAAAATAAAGTAGTAATATATAAAATACGAAAAAAATTCATTGACAGGAATTTTTTCAGCTCAAGGTCCTGTTCCTCTTTAAATCAACTTGACCTTTTCTCAGTGGGCATTGAACTTCATGACCTTTATCAATTTATACTGCTTGTGTTTAATACCATTAACAGAGGAATGGAGGAAATTCGAATTAGGAAAAAACGATCTTTTTTGGAAGTAAATAAGTCAAGTAGAATTACAAAATGGATAAGATTATGGATATTTATGAAGAACTGGAGCAGGCTGCATTGAAAATTTTTATTTATTGAAGACATTGCAATAGATCAGAGTACAATAGTTTAATCAGGACAAGCCCTCACCACAATCGGTCACACCGACCGGTACTCTAGCGAATTTTATCAGACATTTTAATTTTCTATCACTTTTGTCGATAGCTCTCATAGTTTTTGGAAACTCTGGGACATTACATTCAAATGTTATCAAAAAAGCACCAAGAGAAAAAAACATTTCATATACGTTTTTCTTTGTATATTTCATGTTGATTTTATGATATAGAGACAAGATATGAAGAAATACAAGTACAAATACAAGACATTTTATTTTACAACACTTCACCTAGTTTTCATCTGTCTCCACCATCTGTAGAAGTTGAAGGAGACTCCAAACTGTGTGTAGCCAAAGGTTACAACGGACAGCGTTATAAGGAGATATGGGACATGATCACAAAGATAGATGATGAAGCTCAGGATAAACAGCACAACAGACTCCCACAACCAAATCAGTCTCTTCTCTGGAATAGTTCTGAAAAAAAAAACATGCAATAACTAACTTACTAAGTGAGTTATTTTATTTAGCCAAGCTAACCATGCTAACTTTTCAATGATTAAAAAAAAAGAAGATACAGTTTAAACAAGTTTGCAAGCATGTCTCTTATCTTATAAACACAAACACATAAACAAAAGATAACGACGTTTGTTTGTGTAAAATTAATCCATTTCATAAGTTATGGATAACTATTCATGAGTCCTGCTGTTTGTATATTGGCTGCAGGACTGACACACCGACACTTAATTTTGAACACTCGATGTAGGTACAATGCAGGGATATACATTGATGACATTGTTTTGTCTGTTCATCATCAATTTTCAAGTAACACTAGATTATTGTGAAACTGGGAAACTGAAGATCCAAGTAACTGCCCCCTTATTAAAAAGGTCTAAATTATAACAAGCATTCTATACGTCATTACATGTGTCTTTCCTGGTACGAGTCGTCAGTTTTATTCCTGAAACAATGTAAACAATAATCAGCGAGTATTGCTTCACAAGTCCAATGGTTATTGTTATGTTCCCCAAACGAAGTTGGGGAAAACCGTTTTTACATGGCATTATATTATTTAACTTCTTCTTCTTCTTCTTCTTATGAAAATGTCCGGGAGAGATCTTTAAAACACATCTGAAGGTAAAACCTTTTTAATGACATGTAATGTAGATATACTTTGCGCGCACGTGCTTGTGTCGTGCAATACGTGAAATGACCAATATAATAGATATAGCCGTAACTTTTCTATTTTTTGATGAAATGCTTTGAATTCCATTATGAAAGGATATATTAGTAGTGTAGACATGACGACATGGTCTTTATAGCAAGATCTCACGCGCATGCACGTGCGCTTCTCTCTGATTGGCTGAAACTAAAGTCTCAATATCTTTCTTGTTTTTTGATAAAATCCTTTGAAATTTTGAACATAGTCATACGTTAGAAGAAACTGCATGATATATGCATTATCATAAAAGCATGTTGAATGCTCATGTGCTGTAATTAGAGTTAAATTTAAACTGTGCCATAAACACAGTTGGTTCTACAACACAAACGGGATGAAATTTAGAATATAATAGGTATGAAAGATTTAATTTTACTATCAAAATGGAATGCAAGGACACGCATGCATGCACGTGCACGCGCACAATATGCAAAATGACCAATATATTTGAAAAACGGTAACATTTATATTTCTTATGATTTGTCTAATTGATTCTCACGACACAAAGAAATGTTAATGGTTAAAAAATGATAATTTGCAAATATTTATGATTAAATAAAATATTTGATATCATTGTAGCTTTATATTTCTTATATGAAATTCACTTCAAATAGTTAAAAAAACTTGGAATATATAAAATATCATTTATTGCCTAGATAAAACAGTTTACATTGTGTATTTGAAACACAGGTATCTTAGGTTGCTTGGTTATAATATACATGTATGTACCTTATTGATATTTCACAATAATCTAGTGTTACTTGAAAATTGAAAAAAAAAACAATGTCATCAATGTATTTTTTTTACATATCAAAATTAAGGTACGGTGTGTATGCAGCCAATTTATAAACAGCAGGACCCATAGTTATCCTTATAAAATTTGAAACAGAATTTAATAACAAATATATATACAAATTATAAAAATTATATTGGTAAGTAAATTAATTTTGGTTGTAACGCGTCATTTGATTAGATAAAAATTAATCTATATTGTATAGTCTGGGATACCTTCGCCATAATGAATTACGTCAAAAACTTATCAATCCGCTAAATTGACGTTACGTTAAAGATATGAACAATGATAAAGAATACAAAATCTAGAATGGAGTAGTAGAAGAAACTGGTGATGCTCTGCATGATCCACCACATGTTGAATCTCTCACGGTACTTCTCAGAGTTAAATTTAAACTGTGTCCATAAACACAGTCATTACTACTTCACAATCACAACATTTCGGCATAACCATTCTGAAAGTTTAAATTTTGTTCCCAAAATGGCGCTTGTTTCACTACGTCTGCGTACAAAGACTTCCTACGGATTGCTGGGTAATAATCATCAAGTTGTACGTCGACTGCTTTTTTGATCCGCTCCCAAAAATTCTAATAAATGATTTTGAAATATTTATAATGTAAGATTTTTTAATCGATAATTTTTTGTCACAAAATTGTTAAAGTGAAATTAGGCAGTGACATATTTTTTTTGAAGGGGGGGGGGGGGGGGGTAAGAGAAGTTTGATATCCGAATATTTTATGGACCAACCTACCTACTTGTGTAAAATACCTTTCGGTTTGCGAAATTCCAATCGTATATTTCAGACAATCTAACTCCCAAGATGGCATATAGAGTTTTTCGTCATACTAGAAAAGTTTCTTGTTTGAATTTCATCTAGTATTTAAGGTAACTGGTTTATTATATGCGCCCTAGTGCAAAAAAAAAAAAAATCCAACAGAAATTTCTTGACAATCATTGAAAAAAAATTTAAACCTTGCAGGTGATTTGGCAATCGGGAGACATATACAGTTGCTCATTTGTACTCCAAAGGGCATGGTCATAAAAAAATCATCTGGGGCCCACTCGATTGGGACCCTTCTAGAAGGAGAGGGGAATGTTGGAAGGGTTGGAAAATAATATAAATATAATATAAAATAGTGTATAGAAGGATATTGAATAGGATGGCCAATATTGACTTTTCTGCAATGTTTTGAATTACTGCAGTTGTTGAATTTCAAGAATTTGAATCCTTTTTTTTTCTTTAAGCATTAAATGTTAGTTCGAAAGGGAAACTTGAGATAATTAAGAGTGGAAAAATTAATTGCTATAATATAATATGTACAAATTAATTATTGGTATATAATTTTTTTTTTTATCATTATGTAAAAAAGTAATTTAAAACATCAAGTGTCAATTAATTAGAAAAATATCAAAGAGCATGTTAAAAAAAAATTTAATTATGATCAAATCTTGTTTTGTATACTTAATGATTGAAATTTGAATTTCCCATGTTACATGGTAAATTATGAAACTGTGTTCAATGGTTGATTTTACTATAATTACACAACAGAAAAAATGCTTCTTAACAGAATTACCCTTCATACATGATAAGAATACTTATTTGCAACTGTATTTTGTTTTAAGTTTGGTTTATTTACAATAATAAAAATCCCCCAAGTTTTCGCCAAACCGCTTGACGCCATATTAGAATGCTATCCTTCAGCTATCCTTCCATCTCTGACGTGGAAGGCTGAGAAGGCCTTCTAAGTCTACCCTACCAAACCAATCGAGCAGACAGAATGGTTATTCTGGAATAAGAAGGGTCCCAATCGAGTGGGCCCCAGATGTTCGTGGCCCTTTTACTGCAGTTCATATATTGAATTTGATGTGCATACAGAGGTTATTTTCTGGTGAAGTAATATGGGTTAAGTTATTCATTTGCATTTCAATTTTTGTGATATTCTCCATTTGAACACGCTTGTTGTAGTGACTGCACACATTTATGTTAGTGTGTTAAAAATGCTAAAACTGCAGACAAAATGTTTAGGCATATGGTGCGTGTCTTTAACAAAACGAACTGCTAAACAAGCTATCCAGGGATGCTTACAGACTGCTTCAGAACTGTAATGTTATGAATCAATGTGTATGATTTTTGACATATTTTAAATTGTTTATGCATTTGAAACACGTTGATCCCATTATCCATTAAATTCATGAAATTCAATGAATATTTATCAGGATACTATAGAGCACTTCACCTTCAGGAACCTTCTAAGGAGAGTCAGCTTTGTAGGATTCGAGGCCAGGATGATTATACAGTTATACACTAAAATTTGATTTTGGAATTTAAAAAATGAAATCGTAAAATTACAAATTAACTTCCCCCATAAAATGTATAAATTTGATACTGCAAACATAAAATCAGATTCCCTGTACACAATATTATTTCCTCAAAGCACAAATGTCTGATCCATGAACAGACCTGTTTACTCTTACGATTTTGCCATGCATATTTTTTATGGATTTTTAGTCCAACATACGTCTCATGTTTTGCTTTTATGAAAATACGGAAGTCGGAAATACCCGAGTTTGGAATATAAATAGCAGTTAGTTTTCGTTTTGATCAGTCTCAGTCTCGCTTTTTTTAAATCGCTAAAAAAGAGAAAAACTTCAAACAAAGATGTGATGTCGGGTTGCAAAGGCACTGTGGTATAAAATGACAAAGACCATTTTATTAAATTATGTTTTAGTAATCGGAAAAGCAGTTGTTCTCCATAAGTATATGTAAAATGGATGGGAAATAAAATCTTACTGGTAAATTCCAAATCTCGTGGAAAAATCTAATCAGAAATACTGAAAGACAAGGATATGGGTAAAACAGGTCTGCATGAAAAAAGAGTTCATACTGTACATGATTAAATGAACTGTACAATACTTACTTTTTTTATCTATTGGTACACAAGGCATTCAGAATTGAAAGGAACAAGTATATGACGTATAATTTTTAGCAGTTCATTCAAGATGTGAAAATAATTATGCAACAAATCTTTTTTTTTTTGTAGATGCATACAAGAAACTGCACACCTAAGAGACACCTCTGAGTTCAGTTTCCTCAAATTTTTTCCTTTTTCGTAAGTCAAATACAGAGAACAGAATGGCAGATGATGCGGGACACAAGGCTATGTTGTATTTCCTGGAGATTTTAATGAATAGTCCTGCTCCATTAACCATCAGTCAGCTAGCGGGACGGTTCGGAAGCAGGAACTTCACCTCAGAAATGAGACAGGCTGCCGGAGGAAATGAAACTGGACTGAAGAAATTTCTACAGAAATATCCGTCTCTCTTCACAGTTAATGGAAACTTGGTACATAATTTATCTATTTATTTGAAACAAAGATTTGTTTAGGAACACTCAGTCAAGGAGTAAAATTACCTCAATTTCATTGAACAAAGGAAAATTTGTTAAAGTTTTAATTTTGTTCCCAAATTTTAATTTTTTTCCCTTCATCTCTTACTTTTACTGGCATTTGCAAAGCTTGTCTTATCTATCTGCAGATTAAAATTCAAGATTTCATACTCAAAACTAAAGTTTTAATCTTATATTATAATTATTTATGTGTATTATCATGCATAATTCAAATGCAAATATTATCTTGTTCATAGAATTGAAAGTATAAAAATTGATCACTTAACATTTTAGAATCTTTTTAACCAGTAATATTGCATAACTTACAAACTTACATGTGTACTTTCTCAGGTGTGCCTAAATGATGGAACAGCCTCACTTGGGAGTACTTTTCGTGAAAGCAGTCCTGCTTCCTCTACAGGTCTTCCAGAAGTTTCGGTGGAGACAGAAGCCGTCCAGTATTTTAGAGGGAAAATGTTAAAGAAAGGCGAGAAGTGGATGCCCATCAACAGTCTAGCTGGCCACTTGTCTCAAGCCAGTTCCGAAATCCGTGAGTGTGTGGGGCCACAAAGTGAGTTCAAAGACTGGCTTTTAAGACATCCTCTTATTTTCGAAGTAGATGGAGAGAATGTCAGTTTGAAGGACAACATCACTTACAGTGCTATCAATCCAAATGCCGAAGCCATTGAAGATGTGGAGCTAAAGTCCAGGTTCAACAAGATTGAGAAAGAACAGTTTGTCCCTCCACTGACTCCAAAGAACAAACGGAGGCCCAAGTCCTTGGACATGCTGGAACCCAGGTCACCTCTAATGTCCCCCAGGTCTCCCATGGTGAACAGAAATCTTCCAACCCCCAGCCCCAGCCCCCGGGCCGGACCTGCCACTATGACGGCCAACGAGTACAAGGCTGTCATGTTCATAAAGAGTATTATTGAGAAAAAAGGAGACATGAAGCTAGCTGCCCTCACTGGCCATTTCAGCCAGGCACCAGAAAGTTTGAGGAACACTATTGGCTGGACAAAGAATGACCTAAGCAAGTTCCTTGCGGCTCACGGTAATATATTTACCATTACAGAAGATGAAGTTGTGTCTGTGATCAAGAATGCAAGGCTAAATGTCATTATAACAGGCAGTAGACCTCAAGTCAGTCCGAAACCAGTGGTTACAGCCAGGAAAGGGAGAATATATCACATCGCCAAATTATGGGGCATTATAGATTTAGGTCGTCATGAACATGTGTTCATTGACAGAAACATATTTGGAAAACATATAGATGATTTAAATAAGCTTCTAACTGTGGGAGAGATGGTTTGTTTTGATGCCATACCAGCCCCCAAAGGCAGTCGAGCTAGATGGAGGGCAACAAAAATCTGGAAAGAGAATGAATCCATTGAAGATCTGATAGAAAAGGTGGCTACACGCCTACAGCTGCCTCTAGATGGAATACCCTACAAAGAGCCTCCCAGCCCAATAGCTAACATTGATGAAGAAATGCGCAGAATAATTCCCGAATTGAACGACAGCAGTATTACAGCAGTGCCTATCAGCGTGGGAGGAATCAAGTACGCTTTCGCTGATGCAGTGCCAAGTGGAACAGGGGTGGTACCAGTGTGGAACTTCAAACATGCAGAATTAGAGGGCATGAAGGACGTTGATGATTTAGATTTAAGTGACGAAAATGAATCTCCAAATCTGTCCATGGTGGCTGAAAGGTACTACATGAATAGATCCGTGTTGGGCGATAGTCCAAGAGACGAGAAATCCCTCTCTAATGGACACATTGATGAGTCCGTGTTAGTTCTGGCTGAAGACGAAAAACCCCAGGACACATCCCCCAAAAAGAAGACTGCTGACGCGGGCTGTCAGACAATTGTTACAGGGGAAGTTCTTGCCACTCAGCTTTTCCATGAGGAGTTTTGATTTTATTTTTGTTTTTACTGTCCTAATTGTTCAGTATCCCACAATGAGATTTGTCTTTTCACTGAATTGGTTTCCAGTTAGACACATGTATATTGTGTTTTTGTGCAATGGATATTTATTTTTCAGCATGCATTGTTAGTGACCACTTGAAGACACATTGTTATTTATTAATTTTTAGAATTTTCAGAGATCAGTTGCATGTATGATTTGTGCTTTTGAATTCAAAACCATGTCTACCTAGACCCTTGAGGTCACTTTTTTCTTAAATTAGTGTTTCACAAAATACACCTAGGTTTAACTCTTGAATAGTGCACTTTTGTAGCTTTTCTAAAGAGGCAATAGCAAACTTTTTTCTATATCTTTGTAGAACTTGGATAAAAATCTTGCATCCACTGATGTGACAAAGGAAGGATATAGTTTTTTTTATATTTGCTAACTAGATAGAGATTGAACCTTAAGCTATTGATGTTGTGCTACTTTTGAATTTTACAATGGTGCCTTTATCTTTG
Organism: Saccostrea cuccullata; assembly: GCF_032062105.1. Classification (NCBI taxonomy): domain Eukaryota; kingdom Metazoa; phylum Mollusca; class Bivalvia; order Ostreida; family Ostreidae; genus Saccostrea; species Saccostrea cuccullata. The sequence goes on from NW_026938225.1 coordinate 37,345, forward strand.
CATTCAATGTGTTTTCATAACAAGTTGTTTTATTTCATTTTATGGTTTATTGATCTTGAAAGTACCAGAAACAAAACCATATTTATCCATATTTAGCATGTATATATGTACAAGCTTAAAAACTTCCCTTGTTTTCCTTTTCTGTATTTTATTTTTTTTCTCCATTTTTTGAATTTTACTGCCAGATAAGGAGATTTAGTGAGTTACTATGGGTTGTGATGATTTTTTTCTTTTCATTGTTTTTTGGGGGGAAATGATTAGAGAAACTTAACTTTTTCATTTTTTATGGATTTTGTTGATGACATTTTCAAGAAAAATGGGTAAATGGATTTTCAAGTCTATCATGAGCTTATCTGGCAGATATATGCCTTAATAGTATAGGATTGGAGTAAGAGACTGATGGGATAGACTATACAATGTGTGAATGCATAGATTAACAGTATGGTGCAGTTCTTTTACATGTATATTTTTATGATCATGTTTTTCTACATAATCTTTTACCTGTTGACTGGGAAAAAAAAACGACCCTTGGTGATCATGCAACCATTGGATCCGAAGCAGTATGTAAAATCTGATTCATGTGAAACAAAATCAGTATGCAATTTTATATAAGCCTATCGCTGTGTGATCATTTTTTTTATTGATTTTTAATTAACACCAAGTGTTGCTCTTCAAAAGAGAGAGAGGGTTAAAGATGTTGCACTCTCTGTAGCCTTTTCTGCTATCAAGACAAATGGAGAGAGAGAATTGAATTTAAAAAAATTAATAAATAGTAAACCATGTTTATACTGAACATGCTCATAGTGGATTCATGCTTACAGTGAAATTATTTTTGCATGTATTATAGAGGTTATTATGGTTATTGTGAAATTGTGAGCTGTAATAAATATGATTTGTTTTTGAAAGTTTTTCTCTCAGCAAATGAGCTTTTTTCTCATGGGAAATTGCTAAGAGATACAAATTTTATTAGAAGATCTGATTTTAATCAGATTGAAGTAAATTCATAACTGTTAGACTTACCGTAATTAATTCCACTCAGCAGATTTTTTTTTTAATTTTTACAAGATTAACTAATTTTTTCATATATTACTTTCTGGGAATGTTTCTTTTTGCATTTTCTTTTTGGAAAAGTTTAGCTTTTATAATGTAAACAGTACATCATGAGTTTGAAAATTTATTTAATATTTTAAGATTTTCTTCCTTTTTTTCATTTTTGGATATACCTGACAATTTTTTTTATTGACAATGTATTAATTTTGATTTTCACACTGCCTTTCTGAGGATGAAAGAAGTTCCATCTTTTTGTTTCCAATAATGTATTTTACTTTATCTTTAAATGTGTTCTTTAGTATTGTTTCATTTCTTTAAACTGATTCCTTCGTAATTATCAACAATTTTTGTCGGAAATTGAGAATTTTTTTTCTACTTTATGCCTTCATTTTTTTTGACATTGAAATGAAAGTATGTGACTCTAAACTCATTTACAGTGTATGATTACTGTAATAATCACAAAATTCTGCTGGTAATTTGTCAGATACAATGTAATTTATATAGGCTAATGTAAGGTACAGTTTTATGACTCTTTTTGACTCTTTTTGACTCTTTCTGAGTAACTAGCTGTGATGAGTAATCTTCATACTGTAAAATCACATATTTTTTGAGGTCAGATTTCCGTGGTTTAAATAAAAACCCTTGGTTCGTTCAGATTTGAATTCGTGGATGAAGAATTGTTGAGTAGTTATGTATGTAAAATTTTACATTTCGTGGTGGACATGAATTCGTGGGTCTCTTCATACCATGAAAACAACGAAAATTAAACCCCCATGAAAATTTGTGATTTCACAGTATTGTATTGGAAATGAGTTTAGCAGCTTGCAAGCTTTCACCATGTAATCTAGTCATCCCTGGTGACAATAGGGAGTTTCGAAAGAAGACGAACATTTTTTCGAGAAGCCTTCTGATTTGTCTTCTTTTTTAAACAAAAATTGCTGTTTTCTGGAAGGCTTATGTGATATTCTTAATAAAGCATAATTCAGTGCTTGCTATGAAGTTTTTTGAATGAGAAAAATGAAAACCAGATTGTTCACAACCAGCAAAATCTTTTATGAATGAAACTTGTTTAATAGTAAACAGAACTGATTTTTTGATAATTAATGTGAGTAGACCTTATTTTAGTGTTTTAAACAATATGAAAGTATATTTTAATTGTAGAGTTTAACAGTTGATTTGTAAAAAAAATATTCTTGTAATACTTATTACCAAGACAAGTAGTATGCATCTTGTCAAAGTATATATTATTCTCAAGTGTATGTATAAAGCTACCTCATATCAATATTACAAAAATTTATCAACCAAAGATAGCATTCAATGTAAAATTTATATCCAGGGTATGTGGTCATTATAAAGGACTAAATGAGTAATAGATATGAAAATATAAATACATACTTGACCAAAGAAGATGCAGTAAAAATAAATTCTCAGATAAAAAAGGCTTGTTCTGAAACACTTGCATTTTTTCTTCCAGCATCTGAAACCATCTCTCCTTTTTTGATGTGTTTTTTTCATACAAAATTAAAGCACCACTTTGGTCAAAACCTACTTTTTATGTATATAAGGTGTTAAAGCATATTTAAGTACAAGCATTGAATAAAAATTACAAAGTTGTGACTTTTTGACTTAAAATTTATTGGTTATAAAAAGCTCTATACTGTACATTTGAAATAGTTACCCAAGATGTATGGACAATACCTGAAGCATAAACCGCATCCAACAAGCATATAAGCTTACCGTGGTTATTACCTTACCATGGTATTTAGGCAGTTTTTTCCCTCTTTTTTTTTTAATAACACATATAAAGATTAATTTGTTACATCATACAAGTTTGTGACAATGACTTACACTGAAGTAAATGTAAACCTTTTCATACCAATATATGATTTTGTCCTTTTATTTTTTTTTCATCGGGTGTTCTATTCACAGAGTGGCAGCTCCTTCGTTTTTACATTCTTTAACTCAATTATCACCTTGGATTTCGTTTCTCAATGAAAGGTACATGTATATAATTAAAAAATTATTTCAGGCAAATATGGATTTGGCCTCGCAATCAGTAGGTCCTTTAGGCATTTGAGAGAAGCAAGCAAAGGCGTCCGGTCTGCAAGTGGGTGGGATAAGGAGGGGATGCAAAGATAAACATAATCTAGGCATTGAAAATAGGGTCTTGCATATTTTGGTCAGTTAAGCCTCCCCCCCCCCCCCCCACCCTCCCCTTTCAGTATGCTTCCGATGCTTACATGTATGTCATATCATTAGTAGAACTCAAGTTATTCCGCAAAAGCATGGGGGAAAGATTACATATTGAAGCTAGTGCAATAATTCAAGCAATGTATATCGGCATGTTATTTTAAAAAATATGTTTTTGCTAAGTATTCAATGCAGGGAATGCCTCAATTTTGTAAATTCTGAAAATAGGGGAGAATGAAATATGTGGAGATATTAACGAACAGTATTCCAGCTAAAAAAAAAAGCATGTAACATTACAAAATAGGAGCAGAGCAAACACGGACACCCTAAACATCAGAGGTGGGATCAGGTGCCATGGAGGAGTGAGCATCCCCTGCCGACCGGTCACACCCGCCGTGTGCTCCTTGTCATGATGGGGAAATAACGGAAAAATCATCCGTCGACCACTCAGTGTGTAAATAATGGCCTAACAATCAGTATGAAAAAAGTCAGTCAGATTTGACTTAATGATAGATTGTTTTTGTTGACGAGGTCATTGCATCGACCAAAGAACTTACGAAATGATGACTTTAAGGTTAAGATGCAGGTGATGAAGGTATATCTCAATGTCGAGTTGAGGGCGACCACAAGTGTTTTCTTCTTTTCACGTTTAAGATTTTGGACAGATTTTTATTCATTAATACAGTATAGGCTTGCTAATAACTGGGCGCAGTATGGATTCCAATCGATTGATGGAAGACTTGGTCTCCAAAAACCACATCTATAGATATTGTCAATCAGAAACTCAAGCACCTTTTTAAAATATCGACTTTAGAGTAATTGTGTGTAAAATCATGCAGAATGTTTTTAACAGAATTATTTTGCAAAAGACCAATGACAAGCTTAAGGTAACTTAACTAACGAGCATTTTTATCTAAAAAGCATCTGTCAATAATATACTTAACAGCCCGGACTTTAATTTATCGTGGTAAATGGTTGTATATTAAGCTGTTCATTTTGGTAAAATTTTGTGATTTCAAATTTTCCAAAATTTCCTTAAAATTTTTTAATATCCACACCTGATTTACACCTATTCTCGTCTATATGTATTATAAAGTCCATTTTTTTAAAGGAGCTATCAATGATATAAAAATAATCTGGACTTTAATTTGTCATGGGGAACGGTTGTATATGTAGTAGTTACACCATATCATACGCTTGGTTATGTGCAGATACCCGATAATCAACAGTATGATATGGGGTAAATGACTTGTACCATAGTTTTCAAAAATCATTCATATGTAAGTCAGCTTAAGAATTGGTCGGACTGGTTCGTGTGAATGAACACGGGACCTCTGTTTATACAGTCTCCATCTCCCACAGTAGGATTCGAATCCTTACTTGGTGACTCTATATAGGACAGACGATCCAACCACTGCACCATGTGGGCGACATAAAAAATTAAACATATCTAAGTCCATTTAAAAAGTTCGACTCCTTACTTGGTGACTCTATAGGACAGACGGTCCAACCACTGCACCATGTGGGCGACATAAAAAATTAAACATATCTAAGTCCATTTAAAAAGTTCGTCTCATTTATGTAATTGAAAAAATAAAGAGTTTGGTTTCAATGAGATATGTTAATTTGATATGATTTTTTCTCTCGTAAATTTCAATCTCAAAATCAAATAATTTAAATTTATTCTGAACTTGGTTTTTAAATTTTTAGGTCACCTGAGTAAACTCAGGTGACCTATTGCTATCCGTTTTCGTCCGTCGTCGTGCGTCGTGTGTCGTGCGTCGTGTGTTAATATTTGAACATTTTCAGCTTCTTCTCTGAAACCACTGAACCAATTTCAACCAATTTTAGGATACAGCATCTATGGGTGAAGGGAAACAAAAATTGTGAATTTCATGGTCCCTGTTCCACTGGGGCCTCGGGGGTGGGACCAAAACCACTAAAATTAGTGCAATCTTTAAAAATCTTCTTCTTTACTCCTGGACATCAAGCAGACAAACTGTTGGTATGATTGTAATCAGCATTGAGTCCTCTACCAAAATTGTGAAATTCATGGCCCCAGGGTCAGGGGTTCTAGTGCTAGGGCGGGGCTCTATTGATTATATAGTGAAAATGCATTAATTCTTTGAAAATCTTCCTCTCTGCTCCTGGGTATCAAATTAACAATCTAAGAACATAGTTATGATGAGCAAGAGTGCCTCTTACAGAATTTGTGAATTTTATGGCCCCAGGATCAGGGGTTCCGGTGTTAGGGCGGGGCTCTATTGATTATATAGTGAAAATGCATTAATTCTTTGAAATTCTTCTTCTCTGCTCCTGGGTATCAAACTAACAATCTAAGAACATAGTAATGATGAGGAAGAGAGCCCCTTTCAGATTTGTGAATTTTATGGCCCCAGGGTCAGGGGTTCTGGTGTTAGGACGGGGCTCTGTTGATTATAGAGTGAAAATGCATTAATTCTTTGAAAATCTTCTTTTCTGCTCCTGGGCATTGAATAAACTAAGTACATTGTTATGATGAGCAAGAGTGCCTCTTCCAAAATTGTGAATTTCATGGCCCCAGGGTCAGGGGTTCTGGTGTTAGGGCGGGGCTCTATTGATATAGTGAAAATGCATTAATTCTTTGAAAATCTTCTTCTCTGCTCCTGGATATTAAATAAACTAACTAAGTACATTGTTATGATGAGCAAGAGTGTCTCTTCCAAAATTGTGAATTTCATGGCCCCAGGGTCAGGGGTTCTGGTGTTAGGACGGGGCTCAATTGATATAGTGAAAAGGCATTAATTCTTTGAAAATCTTCTTCTCTGCTCCTGGATATTAAATAAACTAACTAAGTACATTGTTATAATGAGCAAGAGTGCCTCTTCCAAAATTAGGAATTTCTTGGCCCCTGGGTCAGGGGTTCTGGTGCTAGGGCGGGACTCTATTGATTATATAGTGAAAAGGCATTAATTCTTTGAAAATCTTCTTTTCCGCTCCTGGGCATTGAATAAACTAACTAAGTACATTGTTATGATGAGCAAGAGTGCCTCTTCCAAAATTGTGAATTTCATGGCCCCAGGGTCAGGGGTTCTGGTGTTAGGGCGGGGCTCTATTGATATAGTGAAAATGCATTAATTCCTTGAAAAGCCCCTGAGTATTAAGCTGATAAACAATATGATGAGGAATGGTGCCTCTTCCAAAATTGTGAATTTCATGGCCCCAGGGTCAGGGTTTCTGGGTTAGGGCGGGGCTCTATTGATATAGTGAAAATGCATTAATTCTTTGAAAATCTTTTTCTCTGCTCTTGTGTATTAAATAAACTAACTAAGTACATTGTTATGATGAGCAAGAGTGCCTCTTTCAAAATTGTGAATTTTAAGGCCCCAGGGTCAGGAGTTCTGGTGTTTTGGCGGGGCTCTATTGATTATACAGTGAAAATGCATTAATTCTTTGAAAATCTTCTCTGTTCCTGGGTATTAAATAAAGTAACTAAGTAAATTGTTATGATGAGCAAGAGTGCTTCTTTCAAAATTGTGAATTTTATGGCCCCAGGGTCAGGGGTTAAGGCTGGGCTCTATTGGTTATATCGTGAAAATGCATTTATTCTTTAAAAATCATTTTCTCTGCTTCAGGGTATTAAATAAACAACGTAAAGTACATAGTAATGATGAGCAAGAAAGGCACCTCAACCAAATTTGTGAATTTTTATGTCCCCTGAGTCAGGGGTTTTGCCATTTGCTTTAGGGTGGGGGGACTTTTGATTATGTAGTGAAAATACATTTATTCTTTGAAAATCTTTTCCTTTGCTGCAGGGTATTAAATTATGCCAATGATCTAAGTATATATATTTTTTTTTTGATGAAAGAAGGTGCATCTAGCAAAACCATTAATTTCATACCCCCTGGGTCAGGGGTATAGAGGGGGTGGGGTTACATAGTCTGAAAATAAATTAATGCTTTGAAATCTGCTTTTTGGTATAAATCAACCATTTATGATGAAATAAAATTTATGATAAAATTTCCAAAATTTTGAAATAAATGGCCCCAGGGTTAGTGGTTTCTTTGGGGAGAGGTGCATAACTGGTTATAAAGTGAAAGTGTATTTTCTTGTTTTGTTACTCTGATCTACGTCTGGGTATTAAATAACTAGAGTAAGCATGGTAAGTGTATAATTATGATAAGCAATAGTGCCTTTTTCAAAATTATGAATTTCATGGCCTCTGGTTTAAAACACGAAATAAATTCAATTGTCAAAAGTTGTTACATGATCCTCAAGTGACCTATAAGGCCCGTGGGCCTCTTGTTATAAACCCGACTTTGTCGTGCACAGTTGTGCGTAGCTGCAGATTTGTAGCTCTCCGAAGAAATATACTGATAGACCGGAGAGCTACAGTGCCACCCATTGAAAAAACTGTATATTTATTGCGCACAAAAAGTGCGCTCAATTCTTGATTAATTCTTCCAAATTCTTACCTCAATTGCAAATAGGGAAGATTTCAAAAAATCCCTTTCTCCTCTATCAAGTATTCTCGCAGTTGACATCTGAACGAAGCATATCGATCGGACCGAATTATCTTTTAAACCAAAATGGTTGTATAAATAAGCGAAATGTTCCATTATTACAATATCAGAGTCAGGAGGACTATCAAGGGACTCCGACCCTCAGCCAGGAAGGACAACTCTTTAATTTATAATTTAATTCAAAAAGTCTTTAAATGAAGCTTGAAAAATTAAATCTTTTCATGCAACAATTTTCATTATATGCCTCTCAATGTGCTTTATACTCACACATTTTTATTAAAAAAAATTAAAGTACAGCGTGAAGCTACAGAAAATTATGCATTACTAGTACTTTATGAAAGCTGCAGTTTGACAAGGATTTTTACTGTTTAAATATGCTATTGTTTCATTACAATAGGATACTAATCATACTAATGATTTCCTCTTTCCATTGATGATTTACTTATAGGATGTTAAAGGAACGGTTGCAGATCTGTTTTAATCAGTTCCCTCCAAAAAGTATTCACCGTGTGGATCTTTACTCCTGTTTCCACCTTCTTGACAAATCAAATATCCTAAGCATACGAAACTTCGTAACATAACTTAATTTACACGTGAACACTTCTTAATGCAACACAAGTACAAAATGCGACCAATGTTACAGATGACAAGAAGTTTGTGAGCGGAGAGTCATTGGAAACCTGTGACGGATTAGTTTTGGGCGGATCGAAAGGAATAAGTTTATAGGATGCTAGAGACAGAATATCATTTAGGAAGGAACTGTTCTTACGAACAAATACGGGAGGTAATCCAACGGGAGCATTCACAGTTAATGTCCCTGGATTCACGTCAGTTTTATTCCACAAATAAATCCATTTATCGTTTGGAAGATAGACACTTTGTTTTTGAACATTAGGTTGAATCACTGGAGCCACTAAGATGTCTGGACCGAACATATATTGATATTTAAGATCGTATGTTTTCACATCATTTGGATACATGAGAAATAATGGTCTTTGGACGGCTACACCGGAACTGACGTACTCATCCATTGAGGCAGATGTGTAGTTGGAAAGGGCATTGTGCATGTCAACAAGACGTTTAAACAGGCGGAGAATTATGTCTGAACTATACATCTGGACGTTGTACTTTGGCTGGTTGCCTGACAATTAAAATTCGTTATTTTTTCAAATTAAAATTAGCTTTGCTAATGATGCATCACAAAAATAGAAATGGTACTTTTATCATTTTCTTTTATCTATTGTATACGATTCGTATATGATGGAATCGGCATTAAATTCCAATCAATTAAACGATAATATATCACATACAATAATAGACCTATAATTGTCTGCAAAAGGTTCTAAAACTAAAAAAAAACTAGTATTCAAAGTAGGAATAGTGAACCTTCGTGTGTCCTCATCACAGGCGAGAAGACGGCCATTTCTGCAGACCTCAGAAGCAGCTCCGCAGATCGCCTCAATCCCAACGCCCCGAAGGTGGTGTACAGACCAATGTCCATATGGGTCATACCAATGCCACATAACCCAGAGGACAGAGCCGAGGGAATAACAGAGGGAAGGCCGTCTCCTGTACTCCAGTCAACATTCTGGTCTCCAACCCACATCAGAGTAGTGTAGTTAGAAGTACCTAGATAATTTTAAAAAGATTTAGTATGTATAGAAAGCTTTATGACAAATGGAGATAACGAACAGAAATGAAGCTCAGAAGTCCACAATACAAAATGAGAACAAAGTAAGCATTGACCTTCAAAAACATAAGAGATGGAGCGAAGGTGGTGTTGCTATATCAGCCAAAATACTGAAAATTATTGCAGAAGGCACTGCACTATTCGGACGATAGTTATGTCTTTATGAATCTATATTTGCATTTACCAGTGTGTCCAGCTCTCATCCAGAACACTACTTCTCCTTCTTTTCCAGATTCCTGGACAGCTTCACGGTTTAATTTGGCCCAAAGGACAGGCCACTGGTTGTGGAATATTTCACCTGAACCTCCCTTCAGTTTCGCATCAACAGGAAGGTATTCGCCAAAGTCGGCCATCCAGCCGCCTATACCGAGCTCTATTATGTTTTTCTTGATAACGCCTAAAAAAGTCAGTCAAACGGAAATCTACTTTATCATGCACACACAGTAGTTGATATGACAATAAAGAAAAATCTATTAAACAAAGTCTTTTTGTGTGATATCATACCTGTTTTTGCTCATTTGAAAAATATATTTATCGTCAAAATTTACAATTATAAGAATCATTTATTTATTAAACTAAAAATTGCAAAAAAGTAAATATTTATATAAGAAGGAAAACAATCCCCATTCCGTTTAAAGAGATAGTATAACATTTTTTTATCAAGTTAAATTGTGATTTATACTGTAAATCACTTTTTATTCGCGGGAACTTTATTTTCGCGTAATTACGCGAGACAATGTGCTTCCGAAAATATGATTCTCGCGTATATTAGTATTCCTATGGATTATATAAAGCAATCACCACAATTCGTGAAAATTTTGTCTCGCTCATAAAGAGGCAATGACTATCTCGCGAAAATAAAGTGTCGCGAAAATTTAGTGATGTACAGTAGATACATATCACTTACCTTTATACCAGGTGTATGCGTCAGGGTTTGTCAAATCCACAATCCCACAGAAAAATTCTCCAAAATTAAACAAATAAGTATGATCCGTCTTGTTCTTTACAAGGTAGCTTTTGCTCTCAGCTTCCTTGAAAAGCGGACCTTGGTTGTTAAGATTTGGATTCACGTAAACTGTTATACGCACACCGTCTTTTTTCAGCTCTTTGATCGTTTCATCCAAACCTGTAATTTTCATGTATTTAAATGTACACGTCTCGCTTAAAAGCATTTGAGATATATTGAGATTTGTACTTCGATTATTAAATATGCAACGAAGAGCCATTTAGCAACAAATTAAGGAGAGACCCAGTATGATTTCTTTTCAATTAAATACGATTGTGGTCTTTATGCAGTGTTTTGAATATATATGTACCTGGATATCTTGTCGCATTCCATTTCCAGTTCCAGAAAACTCTTTGACCGAACGATGTTTTGATAATACCTGACCAATCTTGAATCCACAATCCACGAACCTTCACCCCTTGAGCCTTTGCTTGTTGGTACCTTTCCATCATCTGTATGTCAAAAAGGTATATTCCTAATATCCTAATATCGCTGACTTATAGTTATATTTGATTTATAGTTTTGAAATGCCCTGAAGACAAAAAATAAAGCTGTAGAGTAAGAGAAAAGTCGTTTTGTTTAAGTCATATAGAAACTTACAGTTTTTGTGCCTCCTTGTACACCCATGATAATTCCATCATATATCCAAGTAGGTAATTTAGGCATCCGACCAAACACTGAGGAAAGACTTCCAACCAAAGGTTTAAAAGAGGATGACGATTTGAAGTAAATGTCTCCAAAATCTCCATTGATGAAGACTTCGTGAGATGTTGGGACACTGAAGTCAAACACCATGTATCTGGTGGACGTGAAGTGGAAGTAATACTTTCGGGAGGTAATAAAGGTGGGCTGAGGAAAGTAAGTGGTGGCAAAGTTCCCTCCACCGCCGGACTGAAGGTCAGCAAAGAAGGTGGTGTTGGTGCTTTTGTCTCGCCCTACACCTGACGATATAAAACAGGATGAAATAACGAAAATGTTGTTTATTGTTTTGGGCATTAAAAAAATTATTTTCCGTAAAAAGATGACGATTAATTTTATTTCTGGCGCAAAATTGATAAAAGTTTAATGTTTGAAATATACATCTGTCAAAAATTCAACATGTAAAACTGGTGCATCGTTTGACCTATCACTCTACATAGCTAAAACATATATACTAATAAGTTCATTCTGACACATGTATTGATTGGAAAGTGGGTTATCTTAAATATGATTTAGTTCAGTGTATGAACCGTAAACCGAGAACATGTTAACACGAACTTGTTAAAGTTAAGTACACATTAATGTTTGTTGATTGAGATAGAAGATTTAGTTAATCATCTTATAGCTATCTCATAAACTCCCAAATTATAGATGACAAAAATAACACCGACATTAAATTGATTCAGCCAAAATTAATTTTATTTTATGTAATATCAGTCTAAAGAGCATACGTAAAGAGAAAGGAAATGTGCATATTTCCCTAAAATTTCCAATGAATACGTATTTATGGCTTTCGCTTATTTTTCCATAATAAGGAAGAAGGCAAGATTCATCACGTTTTTGTCTTAAAATCATCTATTTCAAATACATGTTCATTCAAATTCTTCATAAAAATAAAAGTCCAATTGTGGTCAGGTAACGTTTGAAAAGCCACTTGATCAAATAAATTTACCTTGTTCTCTTGTCCATATTGGGTATGTCTGGTCGTCTGCTCTGAGAACAGTGAACAGTTCTAAGGAGTTGTAGGTCCTCTCCCTGAGATTAAGGTGAGTAAACTGCTCCCCTCCTCCGTAAATCTTGTCCGTCGGAGAGGCAGCTAGTACGACCCAGCTGTGAGTGTAATTCTGACCAGTGTTTTTGAACGATACAACCGCATCCTGGTTAAGCTTGGTCTCAAACGTTACTTGAACCTGAATGTTAAACCATATAGGGTTTATCACAACAAAAATACAATAAAATCAGAAGTTTGGGTGAACTATACTTTTCTTTGAAATGATACACATGTAATACTTTTGCCACAATGGTAAGGATCCAGAAGGGCATAATGTAGACATATGTATATATATATATCATCATATTTAAGAAGCACAATCAATTCTTAAATAAGATGTTATGATTATTTTTACAGAATAAATTCCTCCATCTGTGAAGTTGTAGACGTCGGAGGTGGTAGTGTTTTCTATTTTGGCGAAGCGTCTTAAAGCTATCCTTTCCTTTATGTAGTTTCTAACATGAAAATTTCCCAGTGCTTCCAAAAATATAGTTTTTCCTTGTCCAACGTAAAATGAAGGAGACAGCAACGTATGATTTAAAACCTGGAAAAGAGAATTTTGAAAGTTGAGAGATATTTTATATGTAAAAACCAATAAAACTTTGATCTCTTACATTACAAAATTAATCTACAATTCACAATTCTTTAACCAGGGAATTGTTAATGTAAGACGATATAAAATTAAACTGTTTTTTTAATGGGTTTTTTTTCTTCTTTTATTTAACAGGACCGGAAAAACCTTGAAAAAAGTAATGAAGTTATTTTTTTAATATATGAGTCAATATCCAATTTAAATTTTCTTTTACAAGTTAAAAATCAATAGACTATAATAATATTATCACTACACCTATTTATTCACAGCAGATGATATATGATAAATCAGATTTCCTTAACCTTGAGATAAAATTCACAATTACAAGTTTACCTATATTTAAGTCCGATTGACTTAAATTGGCCGTCCACGTTTGTTTGTTTTGCTCTTCAGAACAGATGCTGTTAAGTGCTTAGTCGGAAACCTAGTCGGTGTCTTCCCACTTAGCCAAAATTCTCAAATTGATACAGGTGACTGGTTTTGGCTAAGTGGGAATGGTGTACAGGTAAGGGCAGGGAGAGAACAAAAGAAATTAATTACAAGTGACCTATAGTCTGTTTTAGAATGCCCAGTGCTATGAATTATTTTAAATTCTTTATTTATTATATTTGTTTCTTGTTAAAATTAATTAAATTGTCTTTTTGTAATTCTTGATGACATTTTTTTTTTAAATTTTTAAAAAAATATTTTTTCAATTCTAATTTTGTTTTTTTAATTTTTTTTTATTCTAAGAAGAAACCTCCCCTGCCATTCTCCAGGAAATCCACCTGTACTTGCACGTTCGCCGTACTTAATAAAGTGATGTATAGTATCTGTTTTGTTTTTTTTTCTTCATTAGAATTAGAAAAAAAGAGAGCATTTAATGAATGATAATTGCTTTAATCCTAGGATTTCAAACGGAATTAATGTCAATTATTTCCTTTCTGGATACATTAATTACATCAAATATTAAGTAGATACCAACTTAGGCAAAACATCACAGGGCACTTTTGTTTATTTAATCACTAACTGCATTTTGTTTATTTATCTCTGGTTTGATAATTATCAACAATTTTTTTCTGTAAAAACTTTATACAAAATATACAAAATATAATCTATGATAGAGGAATTGCTAAATTAACTATTTCTTAAATATTTCTATATAGATTTTTATCTATTCATTAACTTTTTTTTTTTTATTAATGTATAACTAATTCCTTTTTTTCTTTTTTAATTTCTTTCTTCACCATTTTTATTTAATATCTATTTTTTTTTTAAAAACTTTTTTATTCATTTATTGAATTATTTTTTTGATTTATTTATTTATTTATATTTTTATTTTTTATTTATTTATATTTTTTTTATTTATTTTTTATTTATTATTTATATAAATATATAATTTATTTAATATTTACTTATTTATTTTATTATATTTATTTAAATTTTTGTTCATATATTTATAAGTAAATAGGTAAATGTATACATCTCCGGTGAAAATTACAGGTAGGCCTAATCAGTCTAAAACAGACTATACACAGGTGACCACTCAGGTGTGAAAATAACAATTTTGGCTAGGTGGGAATAGGAATTTCAGAATTTTGGCTAAGTGGGAATAAACCGCTTAGTCAGAGGATTTGTTCAACATTTCTCAATTTCTTTAATTTTACTTATCTCTGAGTGATTGTTTCCCAGTAACTCTGGACTATTTTGTTTAATGATGAGCATATCTTTACGTATGAAAAGGGGTCTCAAAAGCCAAAGTCTCATAGTATGAAATATTAAAACAAACCTCTGAGGTGTTCCTATATACATGTATACTTTAATTTAGCAAATTATAGTTAATAATTACGTATTTTAGAATTGTATGGAAATCATCCCAGATTGCCAATAATATTTAAAATCTGCTTCTGAAATACAAAACATACATTGATTTTTTTTTAAAACTCATTTTCTCACCGTGATTCCGTTAATCACCACCTGCAGTGATCCGCCACTCTCTGTAATGGTGTACTGTTTAGCAGCAGACGACTCCGACGTCACAAACAGAAGCACACATAAAAAGTCCAGACCTGAAAAGGATCAGTAGAAAATAAACAATACCTGGTGATATCAACCATCGTGTATTGACAAGACTTTAAAAGGAAGTAAAGAGGTGGGTCCCCTGAAAACAATTAAAACATTTAAAATTTGTATTAATTTAGAAATTGCACCTTAAAATAAAAGGAGAGATTTATTTATTAGCAATAACATTTTTCCGTAAATTATATCAATATACAAGAAGGAGAAAATTCGTTTTACGTACCCAAAGGACGGGCCATGGCTAGTGACTGGTTTGTCAATGGACCAAAGTTACCTTCTGATATAATCAGCGTTATCAATGATATACTCAAGACTCCAGTATTGACTTTCTTTGATTATTTTGTGTTACTTATCATTGTTTATATACAGACATGAATAATGTTTTATTTATTGTATCATGGATTTATTTGGGAAATTACTCTTAGCTTTTATTTCTTCAAAGGACATACTTTTATTTTATAGGTTACCTTTTTGAACACGGCTTCTTTGCTATATTAAAAACAAGGTTTGTTTAACATTGATTTGCGGAAAAAAATATTTGTATAAATTATATTTGCATTATAATAATATAATTTGCAAATTAAACATTAATGCAAGAACACAAAGAAGTATGGTTTTATATAAAGATTTCACTAAATCTTCGATTACGGGGGCATAAAAATGAATTAATACAAAATAGGAATTTTTACATTAGGACACTAGTGCTTTCATGAAGGATATGGAGATAAAGAACAGTATTCAATATCAAAGTCCATAAAACATTACAAAACAGGAGCAGAACAAACACGGACCTAAAAAAAACATCAGAGGTCGGATCAGGTGCCATGGGGGAGTGAGAATCCACTGCCGACTGGTCACACCCGCCGTGTGCACCTTGTCATGATACCACATTTGTGTATATACTTTGTATGCATAGTGACAAGACCATGGTAAGGACCAAAGAACTGACAAAATGATGGCTTTAAACGAGACTTCTATTAAATATTCTTGTTTTAGCAATTTGTCTGTCAGTAATTTACCTCGGTTAGAAATTGTTCACACATATAGGGCTTGCTAATGCGTATCGAATCAACTGGCAGATATGAATCCTGTATGCAGGCGATGAAGTTATTTTGCTGCGTAATTAAGGTCAAGATCTAGTAAATCACTTTAGAATTAACTTTTCAGTGCTAAATCCATTATGACGTCATAATCACTTTCAGCTTTCTTTTTCCCATACTTTACTGCTCTAATAGATTTATGTAGAAAATAAAGTATTTTCATGGAATTCAATTCAAAATCACATGAAAAGTAGTCCCGATACCTATCTTAAATTTGACATTATTTTAGAATAGAGACTTAGAACATACAAATAACCGTTTTCTGAAAAACTGTAGGCAATCTGGATACATTTTCTTTGTCTGATATGGAAAAAACTACCATTTTCAATACTGGTTTTCTTAATTTTTCATTGAAAATGACAGTTTAAAATATGGTTTTTCATCTTTTTTTTCCCTACAAATTATGCCCCGAAACACCTATTTTGACCAAGCTAATGTTATAAAGCATCATCAAAGGAATTTATTTCTCAAATTTGAAAAATCTGTAGGCACCTTCCATTTACTAGATCTTAAGATAAGATAAGATAAGATGTTTATTTGGTACTTACAGGCCTTTGCCCACTGTACATATATAGGCATCATGTACATATGTGAAATAAACATTTAATACAAAGTGCATCGCAGGAAGAAAACAAAAACAAAGAGAAAAAAAGAATTATACTAAGTTGTGTTACCAAAGTTCATTTGAGATCATAAGGTTAACATTTCTTGTCTCATGGACAAACCTTTCTTTATGAAAACAGCTGTACTTTTGAGAACATTTTTGTCTTTGCTATTAAAAAGCTGATCAATACAAACTGATACATCTTTTGTTTGTGATGGACAATATTGAGACAAAAAATTTCTTCTCAAATCTCCCAACATCGGACAATAAAAAAGAAAGTGTAATTCATTTTCAATTTGTCTCAGGTTACATAGTTGACAAAGTCTATCTACACAGTCAATGCCTTCAAATCTACCCTCTTCAATACGTAGTTTGTGTAAGGAACACCTAAAAGAAGCTAATACCTGTTTTAGGGGGTAGCTTAGAGAGGAGAGGTAGCTCTCACATGCAAGCTGTTTTTTAAACATAGTATAGAACGCACATTTTGGTGAGTCTGTTAATTGTGTATTCCAGTTTTGTAGGGCGCAATCTCGCATCCTTTGTTTTAATTCCGAGAGAAAGGCCTTTGGATATCCAGGTCCACCACTTAGCCAGACATCCCCGAAGCCGTAATGATTTAAAACTGATTTCAATTTAGAAACCCAGTTTGGTGTTAAACGATTACTGCACGAATCCAAATTGCAAAGCATCTGAAAACACTGCCTTGGATATCTCGAAGTTTCCATTTCTTGTAGTTTTAACCAGTATTTCACTGGTTTCATCATGTACGTCACACACAATGGAAGTCTTCCACATTCTCCTCTTGCCATTATATTAGTAGCTCTTCTGTTTATTCCCAATATCCACTTGCAGAAGTCGTTCTGTACAGCTTCAATCTCTTCAATGACATCTGTTCCCCAGACTTCTGCCCCGTATGTTAGGATCGGAACAATAATACTGTCAAAGAGTTTGAAACACACACTAGGTTCACGATTATTCAAATTTTTCAAGGTGTGCTTCAATATATTTAACGCTTTTCGTGCCTGTAGTGCTAGCGACTTGCAGCATTGGGACCATTTCAGCCTACAAGAGAATGTGATACCAAGATACTTGTAGTAAGATTCCACTTCCATAGGTTGTCCATTAAACATCCATTTTTCTGCACCTGCAACTGCTCCGCCTCTCTTGAAAACCACTACTTTTGATTTGTCCATATTTACTGTTAAGTTCCATTTTGAGCAAAACTTTTCAAGTATATTTAGTTTTCTCTGAAGACCGTTAACTGTATCTGATATCATAAGAAGATCGTCCGCAAACAGGAGGGCAATTATGTCCAATATTTGGTCTGTAATGTATATCCCTTGACACTGCGAATCACGTAACATCTCAATGAATTCATTTATGTACATTGAAAATAGCCATGGGCTTAATATGCAACCTTGACGAACACCGACATTACATGTAAAGTATTCAGTGATTTTGTTTCCAATCTTAACGCAGCTCAATACTCGCTGGTAAATCGACTGCAATGTTGTAATCATCTTTCCATGTACACCTTTATTGATAAGGCAGTAAAATAATTTTTTACGGTCGATAGAGTCGAATGCTTTTGAGAAGTCAATAAAAGCACAATACACTTTCCCACGTTTTTTTGTTAGGTATTTCTGCACTATCGATTGTAGTGTAAAGATATTATCAATTGTAGAATATCCTTGACGGAATCCAGCTTGTTCCTCAGGGATAAGTCCCAAGGTCTCTGACCATAAGTTTAGTCTTTTATTTAGAACTGATGTGAATATTTTACTACTGGAATCAAGTAGTGAGATTCCCCTGTAGTTATTGGGGTCTTCTCTGTCTCCTTTTTTGAAAAGAGGAATAATCACACTTTTATTCCAAGATTCTGGAAACTGACCTGAGTTGAAAACTTGGTTGAAAAGTTTCCATAGGAGGTCTCTCACGTTCTTGTTGGAATATTTGTAAAATTCATTTGGTATTCCATCTTGTCCTGGACTTTTGTTATTTCGTAATCCCTTGATCACTTCCTGAATTTCTTCTTCTGAAATTTCTGCATTAAGAATCTCATCAGTGTTACAAGAACATAAATCACAACTTTCCTCGTGTCGTTTTAGTCTGTTGTTGACATGTTCGGTAAAGTCATCTATTGTGGTATCAGCTTCTTCCTTATGGAATAAGTTGCTGAAGTATTCCGCCCACTTTCTAGGGGAAATAACTGATTGTCTTTTTACTATTGATTGGCTTGACTTCAGCAGTTTTATAGTTTTCCAGAACTCGGTAGAATCTTTGGTTGCTTCACACAATATGTTTTTCATAAGTTCTCTGTAGTCTTTTTCTTTTTTTACACATAGGTCCTTAAATCGTTTCTTGTATTCAAGGTATTCATCTAACTGTTCTGGTGCGCGTGTTGTTCTATATTTATTAAGAAGTTCACACTTTTTTTTCTTAAGTAGATCACACTCTTTGTCGAACCACTTTTGGTTAGTTTTTTCTGTATTTTTCTCAGTGACTTTTTCTTTTACTTCCATGTGCCTACCACACCTCTCCAAGACACCCCTCAATTTACAGACAGTTTCCTCTGTACTTAAGTCATCTAACTCAATTATACCATTGATTTCTAATACCACATCTGTACTACAGATATTTTGTAAATATTCAACAGATTTGTTCATATCCCACTTGAATTTAGATAAATGCTCTAGTTGTATATCAACCTCCATGACCTCCGTGCTATCTTTGACTACACTTAATGTACAAAGTATGGGTAAATGGAGGGAAATATCTACATCTAACACTTTAAAGTCACTAATATATTCGAACAAAGCAGAATCAGCTATACAGTAATCAATTGTGCTACACCCTCTGTTAGAAACAAATGTAAAGTTTCCTGATAAATCACTATTGGTCCTACCATTTACAAAATGTATACCCTCTACTGCACACAATTCAAGTAATTGTTTACCAAAATGATTTACCTCTTTGTCTTGATTCTTACGCTTTTTAGAAAATTTATCTGAATTATACAGTTCATCCTCACAGTCTTCTAACACAGGAATGTACTTAACTGAATCATCAATCACATAATCTAAACTAACACCTGTTCTTGCATTGAAGTCTCCAGCCAGCAATAATCTACAGTTGCTGTATCTTGTATCGTTTTTTATTTTAAACATATCTTCAGCTAAAAGATCTACTCCAGATTCGCTATCTGTAGAGCTATAGTATATAGATCCTTGTGGGGGTAGATAAATAAAACCCATAAATAAATTGGGGTGCTCTTTATCACTAAATATATTCTTAAAACACAAATACAGTCTATCATCAGCACCAAATATTTTTGTCACACTGTGTTGCAACACCAATGATCTCTTAACTAGAGCTGTTACACCCCCTGCTGGTTTACTACAGACAGTACGCATGGCTGAAAATATTGTCCACTCATTACTATCAAATTCATTATCAAATTCATTATCTCTTGTTTGAAATGATTCGATGAAACCAATGATATCATAATGCTGCATCAAGGAATATATCTCGCTTCTGTTAGAGCGTAATTTGCTTGCTAAGCTTTCTATATTCCATGAGACAACATTAATATTCATCATGGGTTGTACATTTACATCAACATTTACATCAACAATTTCATCATTATTTGTAGCATCAATTGTCATGCAAGTATTTACATTCACATTATTTACAAAATGTTGAGTTGACAGTGGGCGGCCGAATCCCTATTTGTGAGCACTAAACTCCAGATCCTCTAAATCTTCGATGGAATACATCTTGCTATTTATACGCAGCTTGTCTTTAATAAGCGAAGCCTTTTTACCATTATTCTTTGCTTCTATAAGGTATGGTATTAGTTTTTTCCTTGTATCTCTTAGTTCAGGAGGAAAGTCTTCTGATAGCTTTGGACGCTTTTCATACGGTATTTCTCTGCATTTGTTGATTATTGTTTCCTTGTCTAGTATACTTGTGAGCTTGATCAAGATTGGGCGAGGTTTTTGCGAATTCTGATCTATATATGGTTTACCGAGTCTGTATACCTGATCTGTCTTGATATTATCAAGCTGTAGTTCCTCGAGGAGTATGTGGACCTTCTCGTGGGCTTCTTGTGGTTTGGTATCTTCTTCAATTCCATGGTAGATAACGTTATATTTTCTCTTCTGGTCTTCATTTGATTTTAATTTCTTTTCCAGCAGTAGCACCTTATCTTCTAGGTCTTTGTTTTGCATTGTCAGGTTTTCTACTGTTGTTTCATAATAGCTTATCTTTTTCTCTAGAGACTCTAGTTTTATATTGATAGAACGAATGTCCCCTCTTAAGTCTTTACCTAGTTCTCCAATGGCTTTAAGAACTTCCGATTCCCCTCGGCTTTCGAAAGTTAGCCTTTTTTGCGTTTGTCTCGTGAGTCTACTTTCATCCTCATTTCCAGGTCCAGGTCCTGGATTCGTCTCAACATCCCCGCACAGTTGAAGAGCTATGATGAAGACTATAGCGATCACCAATCCGAAACGAGTATTCAAAATGGCGGACGTGGGTTTACCCTCTGATGTTTTACGTGTTGTGATGTTTGTCCGCATACCTCGGAACGAGAACTGTCCAATTCGGATCCTCCAGATTCCAATCTCAATCATGTTTCACGCACTCTGCTTACTCTTTAGATTTTAGCCTATTTTAGCCTATTTTACCACTCGGTTTTACTCTTGGAAAAAATGTCCACCTGTCTTGGCCGAATACCTACTAGATCTTGACCTTAAGGAAAGTGATGATTGCAAAGTTAAAGTCATCACGCTTATCAAAAAGCTTGGAAGTAAGATAACCAGGAACATATTTTCAAGTAAAATATCTGAAAATGACTCACTTGTGTCAAGATTGGTACCTTTTATCACAAGCTCACCGGTATATTTAATTTTATATAGACATTAGAATGAAAACAATCATCATTAACTGACAATACGTCATCGGTATATCGAAATGTCGAGTTGAAGGCCTCAACAAGTGTTTTCTTCTTTTCACGTATAAGATATGGGACAAATTATCCTTAATATGAATACAAAAATAGATCTGCTGATAACGGGGAACAATTGATTCCAATGGAAATTCCAATAGAATTTAAGCATACAGATATATTGTCAATCAGAAACTCAGGCATCCTTTTAACATCAACTTCAGTGTACTTATATGTACAATTTAGAATGTTATGTTAAAAAAAATAATTTTGCAAATGACCATTGACAAGATAAAGATTAACTAAAGAGCAGTTTTATTATAAAGAAGCTGTCAGTAATAAAAGAAAAAAGCCTGGACTTTAATTTATCGTGGAAAATGGCTGTATTTAAAGTTGAAAAGTCATAAGTTTTAAGCTGTTGATGCTGTTGATTTTGGTAAAATCTTGTGATTCCAAATTTTTCAAAATTTCCTTCATGTTTTCAGTATAAACATCTGCTTTACACATGTATATTGTTGCACAATACTCCTGAAGTTTTTCATTCACCACTGTTAATATTCTAGTGAGGGGAAAAGAAGTAGATAGGTAGAACATTTACTGCAACCCATCAAGTATCTTTATTTTGGATTTTGATGAAGTATTGGAATCCAATAATCGTCGGTATATACATGTTTATAGATATGTTAATTCAAATTCAACATTTGAATTCATTCTGGTATTTAGAATATGAAAAATATTCAAAAAATGGCATATGATTTTGATGAATTTTCTCTTTAGACAGGAAGCTATAGGTCTGAGTTGCATTACCGCAAGTAGAATTAAATCCAAGTTCCTGTAAAATACAATACTGCGCCTTACAAACATGTCCAGCAGAACTATAGTTGAACATGAACAGGAAGGGTGATTGTGTTTCAGATATTCGATATCTAGGCTCTGTAAAGTTTTCATGTAATTAAACGATTTGGAAGCAAAGTCGATGGATATTTATAAGAATTACCACTTTTAAAAATACTCCCTCTTGAGAATTTTTCTCTCGTACGGAGACATTGCCATTACTGATGAACTTCCTGTTGCAAGAGGATGCTCCGTTTAGCGCAGTGGTCTTGTTTTTCAATAACTTGCTTTGCTTCAGAAACTTTTCGAGCAAAGAGCATATTATTGTTTTTTTCCTTGAAGTAGACGACAGTTAAACACCAATATGATCAATTTGTTAATGACGAATTATAATCATTTTTCATTTTTAGCGTGTTTTATTAAACATTTTTATGGTGTATACCTTTCATAATTGATATATGGTCTACACCATTACGACTTGATCATTTATTTGTCAGATATTCAAATCATGACCCCCGGTGATAGGGTTGGGCAACTTCGGACGACCAAAAATTTACAAAGGAATATGTAGGAAACATCATTAAAACACTGCAAGAATAGTAAAGCAATGATTGCATGGTCAAATACATATTCATATGGAAGCATCTTCGGGTTGTGTAGAAGTATGTTCAAATCATGAACCCTAGTCCAGAAGTCCACACAGTTCTAGCAAGTCCAACGGCCAAGTCCTCTCCCTCTCCTCGTCTCCCAGTACACCTCCTGTGACACACCTAAGTACTTCATAATTAGTACACTGATATGACAGCCCCCTACATTATTCCAAATAGACATTGTTTGTAATGATACATGAATCATTATGCTTTGGCGACTTGATACGTTGAAATTTATTTTTAAATTTCAGATTACTTGAATATAATCATTGTAACAGAAACTTACCGGTGCCATGTTTTCGATGCTGCCATCGGCCACACATAGCACAGCATAAAGCATGTTGACTAGCTGTTAACTAAAATCAAATCAGATTCAATATAGATATTTACATGCAAATGCCTTCATAGAAAGGAAATTATATTTTTTATACAGGGCTCAAGTTGTCTAGCTGTTACCAAAAAATTAAATCTGTTCTTTTTAATTTTGTTTTACACTAACTTGAGATCGATTTTATTTATTTTAAGCCTATATAATTTTTTTAAATTTAGCCTTCATCATCTTTTTAAATCTTACTTTTTAAAAACATTTTATAGAATGATTAAAAAAAATTAAAGAAAAAATGACATATTAACGGTTTGAATTTTGAGAATAATCAAAAATAAAAATATTTTCATTTTTTTTCTGATAAACATGCATGGCCAGATACTAGTAGAATATCAATTAATTAATATCTTTTGGCAAATGAATATTTTTGATTTTCAAAAGTTTAAACATAAATTTGATGTGATTTGGTAAGTAGCTGAATAGAATATATGACTTTGTTTTTCTTTGGATGCTGGAGCTTGTGGAACTGTACACTCAGTACTGCAGCAGCATAACAAAACAAATGTAGTAAATAACAAATTTGTTGACCCCCACCCAGATTTATATTAATTTATTCATAGAGTTTAAGTATTTTTTGCCTAAAATTATTTTCTGTATTCAATTGTTTTGTTTTTGTTTTGTTTTGTTTTGTTTTATTTGTTTGTTTGTTTGTTTTTTGTTGTTTTTTTTTTTTTTTTTTTTTTTTTGTTCATAAAATTTCATTACTCTTAATGTGGTAAATAATTTTTTTTCTGCATTGTTATTTTTTTTGCTCTTTTGCTCATAAAATTCCATTACTCTTAATGTAGTAAAAAAAAATTAATTTGTATAAATTTACACTTAGAATTTAAGTATTTTTTGCCTAAAATTATTTTCTATCTTGTTATATTTTTTCCTCGTAAAATTCCATTGAAAGAAATGATGATGTACTTTACTTTCGTTGGCATGTACTTCCTCTTTCCAATCAAACTAGCAAATCTAAAATTTAAAAAAAGTGGCAAAAACTCTGAAAGAGGAAAGAGGAAGAAAACCAAGTCAAAGATGTTAGAGTTAAATTATGTAACCTTTTTTAAGAGCCTTATTTATAAATCGGGAACATTATCAGCTAAAATTAGCATTGTATTTCTTATAGAGTTTTAAGACCAAAAAAAAAACATTTTAATTTTTATTCGAGCTTCAGTCCTTAGATTCTAGATTTTTTTTTAACTTCATCTGCTTCTCAAGATTTTTTGTAAATAATTACTCATGTTACTATTCCCTGGAAAATGCAGTCTATTTTTGGAAATTCAACCAACAGGAATTTTCGTAGAATAAAAAATTTCCTGTTATGTTGTATAAATTTCCACTTTCAATTTGATTACTCAAATGTCTTCTTCTTTTGGGTAGGTTCTCCTTTAGATTTTAAATTGATAAATGCACATTTTTAATTGAATCTTTGAAAAAATTTAACAAACAGGATTTGTTTTCATAACAAAAAATTATTTCCAGTTATATTGTATAAATTTTCCCTTTCATTTTGATTAATCAAAAGTATTTTTTTTTCTTTTTGGTAGGTTCTCCTTTTCATTCTAAGTTAATTAATGCACAGTTTTAGTTGACTTTTGTTTTAAAGAAACCAATTCAATTATGTAATAGGTAAATTGTATCTGTAATCTGTAACATCATTTTGTGAATATATCAGTCATATACAATGTAGTTTTGCAGAATATTGTATTTTAGGAAACTTTATTTCACATGGGAAGAAATCTTTTAAAATTAGATCTCTTTAAAAGTCAGACGATCATGTCTAAACATGGTTACAAATTAGGTTCTTTTAAAGCACATCAAATTAAATTAAGTGATATGAAAATAAAATAAACATAACTTTCATTTTGATATTTATGTTATTTATTTTTTACATATAAGAATCAGGAAATATTTTTTCTTCATTCAGTGGCAACCATAATATTATACATTGTATCATAGTTTTTATTACATTTTGTTTGTTTGACATGAAGTTAAGAAAAAAAAACATCCTGAAAACTACCATGTATTGAAGTATATGTTTTGATATTTTAAAAAAAATTGAAAATATCAATTTCTATCTAAATTAACTTTTGTTCATTTTATTTATTTCTACGTTAAATGTTTGTGATGTTTCAAATAAGAAATCTAAAAGAATAAATTCTAAAGTTTGTTTTATAACGTACATAATCATGCATCATTAGGCCTTCTTGAAAAATTTGTTTGGTTGCCTTCTCCCTGTCGACTTACTTTTCCCTGTAGGTATGGTATTTAACATTGGATTGTGTATTATAATAGGTATGGTGTATGACATTGGAATTCGTGTGGTGAGAGGACAGAACTGGTCATGGGGGAACCAGGATGGAGGGGAGGGACACTTAGGGACCGTGTTAGAAATCGGACACGAGGGGAGTTCTGGGAAGGTGCCCCCAAAGTGTGCTCGGGTCAAATGGGACAAAGGGTACACGAATATGTACAGAGTGGGGTATGAGGGGCAGTACGACCTCAGGATCTACGATACATCAGCCCTCGGTTTGTATAACACTACATACCAGCGCATGAATCAGTGTTTTGCAAATGCCCTCCTAAGTACCAGAATATAAATATATGAAAATTCTGATTTAGGATTCAAACATGACAGACAGTGTACGAACCCAGGCTGTGAAGAACCGGAAATATTCGGGATGTTGTGGCAATGTGACCAGTGCTCAGATGTTGTGCTATGTAGTAACTGTTACCATAGTGACAAACATGACATCATACACAATTTCACGCGGTTTGACTACCCCAGTCACGAAGGGTAAGACTATTTCTATCAGTAGTCATATTTCATCATGCGCGTGGACACAGAACTATAAAAGAAAGATTATAATGTAGCAAACAAAGCCATCTCCTTTTGCAGCTATCTATATACATTTCCTTTAAAATGTATAGTATCTATAGTTTTTCACAGAACTAAATAATCCTGATAATAAATTGGAAAATTTTGCTAAATGATAAAGAAAAGTTAATTTTGTAAAGGGAAAGCTTCTCCTTTATAGAGGATAAGTTCATAAGTTCAAATACATATATTTGTTGTAGATGTTCTGTTCCTAAGAGACAATTGAGCAGCAGACAGAAACTATATGGGATTTTTGAGGATGCTAAGGTGACTCGAAGAATTGACCGGAGATGGGAAAATCAAGATGGTACGTTATGTGTAACTGTTGGAAGAAGAGAGTTAGATCCTCTTTTATCTGTGTATTCTCTAAAAAAAAAAGATAAGCCAAACATTATGGTATGTAAAGCAAAGTTTATATTTGATAAGGATGATCATAATGATCACATTTTTGAAATAACTGTTCAATGTATTTCACTGAGTGATGCACATTGATTTCTAAAGGTGGAGATGGAAATAAGGGTATGGTACGTGTTAATGCCCATCGCCTTGGTTACACAGGCTGTGTCGATGTCAAGGATGTTGAAGCTTTAAATGAAAGGTTTTATTACAAGGATCATCTTCCTATCTTCAGTGAGTGTTTGATGTCTTCCAATCATTTACTGAAAACAATTAAATTTTATCAATTTATGTTGTTATTCGTTTCCACTCGAAAAAAAATATAAATAATTTATAAAATAAATAACAACACATTTGTGATAGATAGAGAAGCGCTCTCGTAAGTGCAGTTTAATATTATACACAAAATGAACATTTCCAACTTTTCTTCTTGCCAACTCACACAATCTACAAAACAAAAACATATAATGAATCAAAACAAAGATGATACTTGTGAGGGTGAGTTGGCGGGGAAACGTCTGACTGCACTGAGAAAGATATTTCAAATGGCATTTAACTTTTACATACGCTAAAGCGTGCGTGCTTTAACAGAATACCTGTAGAACAGGTATTCTATAAATACTTTAACCAATCAGACCAACACTCTTCATAGACACTACATAAACACGTGGTCAATTGATAAGCGTGTTGTGATAACTTCGATGAATACATTTATGATTATGTGTGAAGTGGCCAACTACATGTATATTCTTTCAGTCATGTATTCTTCGTTGAATTTCGTGGAAACCAAGTTATCGTAAGCACTAATAAGTACTACAAAGATAATGTCAACAAAAGAACATTCACATGAAACTTAAAAAAAGTTGGTTAAATATTTGGGCGTGTAACTTACAGTCCGTAACACAGTTCTTCAATTATTTTTTTCTTTGATTGATACGTGCATATATCTGGGAACAGAATTGACACATCAGTCCCGACCGTCACCAAACCAGGAGGCTAGAGAGGAGGGAGCTTCAGAAGCCCCTTATAAAGAGGAGGAGGGGAGGCTGAAAAAAGGGGACAAGGTCACGATAGGGGTGGATCTAGATACCCTCCAGGTGATTCTGAAAGAGTCCAAGAACTGGGACGAGAGAATCATAGAGGTATACAGTAAACACAGTGCTTCTCTCATGGAAATTTAATAATTACGAATTACGAATAAATCTTATGGTAATTATTTCTTATATCAAATTTTTTTCTTCAGTGTATTGGAGTGAATGGATCAGTACTGCTTATCAATGGACAACAAATCACGGTGGACTTTAGCGGCAAAGAGTGGACTCTTCCTGAAATGGCTTTAGCCAAGGTAAAAACAAACTTGTGATGCATGAGACGGTAAAACATTAGTGATCAGTGAAATCAATTACTTTTGTGTGATTTTCAGATAGAGCAGTATGTGAAGGACCAAGTCGTGAAGGTAGAAAATGATGCAACAAGTGTACAGCATCTTCAGAGTGGACATGGACCTTGGCAGGAAAGCATGAAAAAGGTATGGGTATCAGCTCAATGCGTTTATTAAACATTTTTCTTTTAGATAAAGTGTTTGATTCGATTCAAACTTGACACGTCATTGCCAAAAATGATGTAAAATCTTATTTTAGTTCCTGGGGAAGAAGGGTCGAGTTGTGAGCGTGGATTCAGACGGAGACGTGATTGTCTGCTTTGGGACCCAGCAGATTAAGTTCAACCCTGAGTGTCTGACGCCATCTGGTGGTAGTCCTGATGAATTTAAAGAGGAGGAGGCAGCACAGCCATCAGAGGACACTGATGAGAAAGGTGAAGATGTTCCACCACCTCAGGCTCAGAAGGAACGTGAAATCCATGACGTCTTGATTTCTGTGACAGGAAGACAGTATCTGGGAGAAAGTTCTACCACCACTCAACAATGCACCTCAGAGCGTACACCACCGCGCACCCCAGATCATACACCCCAGAGCACTCTTCAGTGCACTCCACCTAGGTCTTGCTCTCCCTCCCCTGAGGAACGGAGATCTCGAAGCTCTTCAGATGAACGGTCATGTGAAGAACCAGGTAAACCACCTTAATTCTTTTAAGGGGCGACTGGAGTTTTATTGTGTGAAAACCACAATATCGAAACTCTTCATTTATATAAGATATATAAGTTTGATAAACTTCAGGGTGCATGCAAAAATTTAACGAATTTTCCAGGTTTTATAGAGTACTACAAAATATGACGGGCACAAAAGATTCATATGAAAACATAGATAAAAATAATGGAGAGATTCTCTAATTTCTAGGTTTTGAATTTCAAGAGCGTATGTTTATTACCTTTTCGAAACACATTTTTATTACCCCTTTACTTACGAGCTTCAGTTTATCTTAATAATCAAAAGCACACTACATCGACATCAACCTACCTTTCAGGTGCAAAATCGTTTTAAAAATCAGTAAAATAAAATTGCAATTACATCTCTAAACATGTAAATTCTTAATTTTGTTTAATTTTATTGATTAAGTGGAAAATGCTGTTTTAAAACAGTAAATACGCTTCATTTTACTATGATGCGCGAAATATTTCGCAAAGAACACCCCAGTCGGGCCCCTTAAATGTTAAGTTTCATTTGCTGTCACAGTATATTTTGTCCTCTTTCTAATGACATGGCTGAATTGTAAATATTTGGTGACAAATATATCAAGCAGTATAAAATGAAATTTAAAATTTATTGGTGAATTGTTCAACATTGAATCAAAACTACAGACTCGGGCCTGAAATAAGCATTACATTTCTTATAGAGTTTTAAGACCAAAGAAAAAAATAATTTTAAGAATTCAAGCTTTAGTCCTTAGATTCTAGATTATTTTAAAAACACCATCTTCTTCTCAAGCTATTTTGTAAATAATTACTACTCTCTGGAAATGCAGTCTGTATTTTGAAATGCAACCCTATCTCCCCCCCCCCCCAAGAAAAATCCAGTTTTTTATTAAAAGCATCCATGTAAAGTATATATGCTTTTATTTTTTATATTTGAATTTATTTTTTTTTAAATCATTAATTTCAATCTAAAATTAAATTTTGTTCATATAATTTCTAAGTTAAATGTGTGTGATGTTTCAAATTAGAAATCTAAATGAACAAATATTAAAGGCTTTTACAACTAAAACAAATATAATACATCATTAAACCACCTTTAAATATGTGTTTGGTCGCCATCTCCCTACCGACTGGCTAAACATGGGCTGACTCAACACTTTTAAGAAACTCCAGAAAACAATATTTTTTTATGTATTCTGGGAAAAAATTGAAAATAAAGCTTCAATGTTGAAATTTCTGAGAAAAATAATTTTCCCACCTACCTACTGACCAAATTATTCCATCCTAGGTCGGGAAAGGGCAAACCAGCATTATTTAATTGTATCTTTTTAAACCATTTTGTTAAATATCAGTAGATAATAATTACGGTTAAACTTATTTATATTACTTTTTCCTGTAGGTATGGTATTTGACATTGGAATTCGTGTGGTGAGAGGACAGAACTGGTGCTGGGGGGACCAGGATGGAGGGGAGGGACACTTAGGGACCGTGGTAGATATCGGACTCGAGGGGAGTTCTGGGAAGGTGCCCCCAATGTGTGCTGAGGTCCAGTGGGACAAGGGATACAGGAACATGTACAGAGTGGGGTACGAGGGGCAGTACGACCTCAGGATATTCGATACATCAGCCCTGGGTTTGTATAACACTACACTTCAGCGCATGAATCAGTGTTTTGCAAAGGCACTAACTCCTATGTACCAGAATATGAATATATGAAAATTCTGATTCAGGAATCAAGCATGACAGACAGTGTACCAACCCGGACTGTGAAGAACCAGAAATATTCGGGATGTTGTGGCAATGTGACCAGTGCTCAGATGTTGTGCTATGTAGTAACTGTTACCATAGTGACAAACATGACATCATACACAAATTCACGCGGTTTGACTACCCCAGTCACGAAGGGTAAGACGATTTCTATCAGTAGTCATATTTCTTCATGCGCGTGGACACAAGAACTATAAAAGAAAGATTATAATGTAGCAAACAAAGCCATCTCCTTTTGCAGCTATCTATATACATTTCCTTTAAAATGTATAGTATCTTTAGTTTTTCACAGAAACTAAATAATCCTGATAATAAATTGGAAAATTTTGCTAAATGATAAAGAAAAGTTAATTTTGTAAAGGGAAAGCTTCTCCTTTATAGAGGAGAAGTTCATAAGTTCAAATACATATATTTGTTGTAGATGTTCTGTTCCTAAGAGAAAATTGAGCAGTAGACAGAAACTGTATGGGATTTTCGAGGATGCTAAGGTGACTCGAAGAATTGACCGGAGATGGGAAAATCAAGATGGTAGGTTATGTGTAACTATTTTAAATTTTTGTTGGAAGAAGTGAGTTAGATCCTCTTTTATCTGTGTATCCTCTAAAAAAGATAAGCCAAACATTATGGTATCTAAAGCTGAGTTTATTTTTGATAAAGATGATCATATTGATCACATTTTTGAAATATCTGTTCAATGTATTTCACTGAGTGATGCACATTGATTTCTAAAGGTGAAGATGGAAATAAGGGTATGGTACGTGTTAATGCCCATCGCCTTGGTTACACAGGCTGTGTCGATGTCAAGGATGTGGAAGCTTCAAATGAAAGGTTTTATTACAAGGATCATCTTCCTATCTTCAGTGAGTGTTTGATGTCTTCCAATCATTTACTGAAAACAATTAAATTTTATCAATTTATGTTGTTATTCGTTTCCACTCAAAAAAAATATATAAAATCGATAAAATAAATAACAACACATTTGTGATAGATAGAGAAGCGCTCTCGTAAGTGCAGTTTAATATTATACACAAAATGAACATTTCCAACTTTTCTTCTTGCCAACTCACACAATCTACAAAACAAAAACATATAATGAATCAAAACAAAGATGATACTTGTGAGGGTGGGTTGGCGGGGAAAACGTCTGACTGCACTGAGAAAGATATTTCAAATGGCATTTAACTTTTACATACGCTAAAGCGTGTGTGCTTTAACAGAATACCTGTAGAACAGGTATTCTATAAATACTTTAACCAATCAGACCAACTCTTCATAGATACTACATAAACACGTGGTCAATTGATAAGCGTGTTGTGATAACTTCGATGAATACATTTATGATTATGTGTGAAGTGGCCAACTACATGTATATTCTTTCAGTCATGTATTCTTCGTTGAATTTCGTGGAAACCAAGTTATCGTAAGCACTAATAAGTACTACAAAGATAATGTCAACAAAAGAACATTCACATGAAACTTAAAAAAAGTTGGTTAAATATTTGGGCGTGTAACTTACAGTCCGTAACACAGTTCTTCAATTATTTTTTTCTTTGATTGATACGTGCATATGATATTCTGGGAACAGAATTGACACATCAGTCCCGACCGTCACCAAACCAGGAGGCTAGAGAGGAGGGAGCTTCAGAAGCCCCTTATAAAGAGGAGGAGGGGAGGCTGAAAAAAGGGGACAAGGTCACGATAGGGGTGGATCTAGATACCCTCCAGGTGATTCTGAAAGAGTCCAAGAACTGGGACGAGAGAATCATAGAGGTATACAGTAAACACAGTGCTTCTCTCATGGAAATTTAATAATTACGAATTACGAATAAATCTTATGGTAATCATTTCTTATATCAATTTTTTTTTCTTCAGTGTATTGGAGTGAATGGATCTTGATCAGTACTGTTTATCAATGGACAACAAATCACGGTGGATTTTAGCGGCAAAGAGTGGACTCTTCCTGAAATGGCTTTAGCCAAGGTAAAAACAAACTTGTGATGCATGAGACGGTAAAACATTATGATCAGTGAAATCAATTACTTTTGTGTGATTTTCAGATAGAGCAGTATGTGAAGGACCAAGTCGTGAAGGTAGAAAATGATGCAACAAGTGTACAGCATCTTCAGATGGACATGGACCATGGCAGGAAAGCATGAAAAAGGTATGGGTATCAGCTCAATGCGTTTATTAAACATTTTTCTTTTAGATAAAGTGTTTGATTCGATTCAAACTTGACACGTCATTGCCAAAAATGATGTAAAATCTTATTTTAGTTCCTGGAGAAGAAGGGTCGAGTTGTGAGCGTGGATTCAGACGGAGACGTGATTGTCTGCTTTGGGACCCAGCAGATTAAGTTCAACCCTGAGTGTCTGACGCCATCTGGTGGTAGTCCTGATGAAGATGAATTTAAAGAGGAGGAGGCAGCACAGCCATCAGAGGACACTGATGAGAAAGGTGAAGATGTTCCACCACCTCAGGCTCAGAAGGAACGTGAAATCCATGACGTCTTGAGTTCTGTGACAGGAAGACAGTATCTGGGAGAAAGTTCTACCACCACTCAACAATGCACCTCAAAGGAACTCCACCGCGCACCCCAGATCATACACCCCAGAGCACTCCTCAGTGCACTCCACCTAGGTCTTGCTCTCCCTCCCCTGATGAACGGAGATCCAAAGCTCTTCAGATGTACGGTCATGTGAAGAACCAGGTAAACCACCTTAATTCTTTTAAGGGGCCGACTGGAGTTTTATTGTGTGAAAACCACAATAGCGAAACTCTTTATTTATATAAAATATATAAGTTTGATCACATGCAAAAAATTAACGAATTTTCCAGGTTTTATAGAGTACTACAAAATATGACGGGCACAAAAGATTTATATGAAAACATAAATAAAAATAATGGAGAGATTCTCTAATTTCTAGGTTTAAAATTTCAAGAGTGTATGTTTATTACCTTTCGAAACACTTTGTTTTTATTAAATTTTTACTTAAGAGTTCAGTTTATCTTAATAATCAAAAACACACTACATCGACATCAACCTACCTTTCAGGTGCAAAAGGTAATATAAAATTACAATTACATTTTTTGCAAATTCTTAATTTTGTTTAATCTTATTGATTAAGTGGAAAATGCTGTTTTAAAACAGTAAATACGCTTCATTTTACTATGATGCGCGAAATATTTTGCAAAGAAAACCCCAGTAGGGCCCCTTAAATGTTAAGTTTCATTTGCTGTCACAGTATATTTTGTCCTCTTTCTAATGACATGGCTGAATTATAAATATTTTGTGACATATATATCAAGCAGTATAAAATGAAATTAAAAATTTATTGGTGAATTGTTCAACATTGAATCAAAACTCAGACTCACCTGAAATAATTACATTTCTTATAGTGTTTTAAGGGGGACCTTCAAAGCAGCGTTATTGACGTCACAATCGACGTTTTTTTTAATGTTCAGAAATTTTACAACTGTTATAGGCTTACCATTGTTTAAAATCAATCAAACACAATTTACAAAAAAAAAATACATTTTTAATAGCAGTTTTATTCATTTACTTTTCTCGTCCTTAATTGATAAGCAGCAATTGCAGTTCGAATAAAAACCTCGATAATATGCTCATATTGCAAAAAATAAATTTTTAAAGCTTAAATCAGGGAAATATTTAATTTTATATTTACAATTAATTGTATTTTCTCGATAAAACTAAGAAATTTTTTTTTTTAAACTTGTATAATGCGCTTATTGAAGCAATTTTTTAATTGTATAAAGTCATTCCAGCTTAAAAGTTGGTTGTTGACAAGGAAAGGTGGAGGGGGGGGGGGCAGAATGTTTCAAAAAGAAAAGATTAAATCAGTGTAAATTGTTACTAATCAAAACGAATTACTTGTTTTCAGTGTTATATTCAGATGTTTGTATACCCTTGTCTTGGTGCAGAAGGTCAATATTATGACACATAATTACGAAGAAAAAGGAAAACTTTTTACCTCCATATACTTTTTTCTTTATTAAAATAAAGAGATAATTCATTTCTTTCAAAAACTTGAATTAAAATTTTGATTGAATATTCCTTTTATGCATGTCGGAATTCAAAAAATACGACAGAAAAGCGGATATTGTGTCCATTCTAATTTTTTATCGAGATGAATTATAATGATTTTGCCTTCACTAAAATTTCAAAGATACAAGTCAAATAATTTAAATACATGTTGATTTTAATGTGATTTGACATTTTTGATTCTTTTTAGCGCATATTTGTGGTAGAACAATGATGTCTGAAAATTGCATTTCACACTGTTTTTGCCCCTCCCTGTGTAAAAATAAAATATACAAACTGTTTTTAATACCTAAAAATTAACAGTGGTCATGAAAGAAATAAAAAAATTTATCGGACATAGGTCCCCCCTTAAGACCAAAGAAAAAAAGTAGTTTTAATTAATTCAAGCTTTAGTTGACATTCTAGATTATTTTAAAAACAAGATCTGCTTTTCATGCATTTTGTAAATAATTAACTGTGGAAACCAGTTTATATTTTGAAATGCAGCCCTATGCTTCCCCCCCCCCCAGAAAAATCCAGTTTTTTATTTAAATTACATTAAAGTATTATTAATTTATTTTTTTTTTAATCATTAATTTCAATCTAAAATTAAATTTGTTCATATAATTTCTAAGTTAAATGTGTGTGATGTTTCAAATTAAGATTTTAAAGCTTTAGTCTTTTTTAAATTCTTTGGAATATATATATATAAGAAAAATTGTACAGTACTGTTGAAAATAAAAAAAAAGTAATATTCAATAAATCATTTTACTACTCTGCACTAGGCCTAAATGCTAAATGTATACTACAATATAAAAACTTTAAATCAAGCTGTTCATGACAACATAAGATTAACAATCAGCTTTCTTATTTAGAATTAGAAAAACATTTTAAATAAACTGTATAATAGTTTTTGGAATTTCCCTAAAATAGAAACACAAATTGCTGAAAATTATTCACGCACTAGTCACGCTGAAGGACTCACGCCACCACGTGCTGATCCCCCCCGATAAACTTACAATTGTCAAGATTCACCACGGTAGTTGGAGGCCCGGAAGACCTTTAGTCAAATTTGATCCATCTGTCCATATGTTTGATAAACATATATAGGTCTTTACAATAAATTTTTATGTAATTGAAAATATCATTTTTTTTTCCATTAATTTCAAGAAAAACCCAAACAAAAGACCATTACAACAGTTTGACAAACAAAACAAATGCTTACCGGCAAGTGAGTAGGGAAAACAAAAATATGATAATTTTAATATACCTAGAGTTAAATGTGTGTGATGATTTACCGAAGCCTAGTTTTATTCATCACGTAAAAAAACTTACATAAAAGACATTTATTGTCTAAATAGTCAACAAAAATGATAAACCAAAACTAAACACCCATGCATTCACACAATATAGCAATAATTGAATCCTTTAAATACAACTAAAACAAATATTACATCATTAAACCACCTTTAAAAATGTGTGTGTGCCATCTCCCTACCGACTGGCTAAACATGGGCTGACTCAAAACTTTTAAGAAACTCCAGAAAACAAAAATTTTTTATATATTCTGGAAAAAATTGAAAATAAAGCTTCAATGTTGAAATTTCTGAGAAAAATAATTTTCCCAACCTACCTACTGACCAAATCATTTCATCCTGGGTCGGGAGAAGGGCAAACCCATTGCATGTATTTTAATTGTATCTTTTTAAACCATTTTGTTAAATATCAGTAGATAATAATTACGGTTAAACTTATGTATATTACTTTTTCCTGTAGGTATGGTATTTGACATTGGAATTCGTGTGGTGAGAGGACAGAACTGGTGCTGGGGGGACCAGGATGGAGGGGAGGGACACTTAGGGACCGTGGTAGATATCGGATACGAGGGGAGTTTTGCCCCCAATGTGTGCTGAGGTCCAGTGGGACAAGGGATACAGGAACATGTACAGATACGAGGGGCACGACCTCAGGATATATGATACATCAGCCCTGGGTTTGTATAACACTACACTCAGCGCATGAATCAGTGTTTTGCAAAGGCACTAGCTCCTATGTACCAGAATATGAATATATGAAAATTCTGATTCAGGAATCAAAATGACAGACAGTGTACCAAAAGGACTGTGAAGAACCAGAAATATTCGGGATTTTGTGGCAATGTGACCAGTGCTCAGATGTTGTGCTATGTAGTAACTGTTACCATAGTGACAAACATGACATCATACACAAATTCACGCGGTTTGACTACCCCAGTCACGAAGGGTAAGACGATTTCTATCAGTAGTCATATTTCTTCATGCGCGTGGACACAAGAACTATAAAAGAAAGATTATAATGTAGCAAACAAAGCCACTTTTGCAGTATATACATTTCCTTTAAAATGTACAGTATCTTTTTATTCACAGAAACTAAATAATCCTGATAATAAAATGGAAAACTAAATGATAAAGAAAAGTTAATTTTGTAAAGGGAAAGCTTCTCCTTTATTGATTTATTTAGTTCCTACATATATTTGTTGTAGATGTTCTGTTCCTAAGAGAAAATTGAGCAGTAGACAGAAATGGGATTTTCGAGGATGCTAAGGTGACTCGAAGAATTGACGGAGATGGGAAAATCAAGATGGTAGGTTATGTGTAACTATTTTAAATTTTTGTTGGAAGAAGTGAGTTAGATCCTCTTTTATCTGTGTATCCTCTAAAAAGATAAGCCAAACATTATGTTATCTAAAGCTGAGTTTATTTTTGATAAAATGATCATATTGATCACATTTTTTAAATAACTGTTCAATGTATTTACTGAGTTATGCACATTAATTTCTAAAGGTAGATGAAAATAAAATATGGGTGTTAATGCCCATCGCCTTGGTTACACAGGCTGTGTCGATGTCAAGGACGTGGAAGCTTCAAATGAAAGGTTTTATTACAAGGATCATCTTCCTATCTTCAGTGAGTGTTTGATGTCTTCCAATCAATTATTTATTGATAAACAATAAATTTTAAATTTATGTTGAATTTTGTTTACACACAAAAAAAATATATAAATCGATTAATACCTTAACAACACCTTTAAAATGACCTCAAAATCAAAATAGTCTTCTGTTAGAGAAGCGCTCAAATGGTTGGTAAGATATCAGTGTTAATAGTGTTTTATACACAAATTTGAACTTATTTATGACCTTGAACTTTGACCTTTTGACCTCAAAATCAATAGGGGTCTTTTAACATATAATGAATCAAAACAAAATTTCATTGCAAAAGCTCAAAGGGTTCTCGAAAGATATTTTGTGTTTTGAACTTTTACAAACGCTAAAGTGTGTGTGCTTTAACAGAATACCTGTTAGAGACAGGACTATAAATACTTTACGGACGGACAATCAAGACCAAAATTAATATTCACTTTTCAAGATACTACAAATATACAAAAAAAACAACCGGTTTATAGTAAGCCCTTATAAGTGATACAAAGATAATGTCAACAAAACTTAAAGAGCAGACGTAACCTAACAGAAAGTTGGTTTAAGTCTGTGCAGGGTTCTCCATGAGCTGTTTTACTGTGTCGCTTCCGCTACAGTAAAATTTTCTCCGACACAGTAACGATTCAAATATGCGTGCGACACCGTAAAAATTTTGCCGACACAATAAGATCTGTGATAATTAGAAAATCCAAAGTTATAAATTATCTGTAACTGAAAGTTTAAACAAACAATTCTACAAAAAAATAGTAGA
This sequence comes from Saccostrea cuccullata, assembly GCF_032062105.1. Classification (NCBI taxonomy): domain Eukaryota; kingdom Metazoa; phylum Mollusca; class Bivalvia; order Ostreida; family Ostreidae; genus Saccostrea; species Saccostrea cuccullata. The sequence goes on from NW_026938225.1 coordinate 75,583, forward strand.
GCACTTAATTAGGGCTTCACCTTGCATAATTAATTATTTTCTACACCCTCGACGAACTTTACCCATGAAGGAACAAAGACAAATAATTTGTTTTCACATTTCCATGTAACGGTTAATTGGTAGTTGCATTAAAAATAAATTGTATTATTATTATTTTTTTTTTTAAAAAGGTATTTAGATAAGTCTTTACTATAGAGCAACGGCTCTAGAATTATGTTGGCACTGTAAGTCAAACATACATGTAACATCGCACCGATATCATTCAATTGCTGTCAATAAATTGTTTCAAATTTTCAAGGAACTCTTTAAAGTATTTAACTATTCTGAAGTTTTTTTTTTTTTTTTTTTGTTTTTTTTGTAATTCGGTTTTTTGATCAAAAAAATGACAAAAAATCACGGCAAATTCAGTTTCAAAAATAACAAGTAGTTCGACTGAATCAACCAGATTTTCCTCTGCAGTCCGCCTTTTCAGAACGTGTTTTTGTTTTTAACAATAAGTACACTGTTCGACCATACAATTTTGTAACGAATCAGTGATTGTTAAAAAAAAGTGTATGCATGTTTACGTTTTCTTTTGTAATTATAATGAATAGTGATTCAATTTCGATTTAGATTACGAAAGAACCGCGAAATTTTAGTGCTTGGCATAAACTCTGCAACACAGTAAAATTTCAAACGATGGCGAACCCTGTATTTGGGCATGTATTACACAACAGTACATGGCACAGTTCTTTGATTATTTTTTCTTTGAATGATACATGTATCTGATTATCTGGGAACAGAATTGCCAGATCAGCCCCGACCTGAACCAAACCAAGCTGTTAGAGAGGAGGAAGCTTCAAAGGCCCCTTATGAGGAGGAGGGGAGGCTGAAAAAAGGGGACAAGGTCAAGATAGGGGTGGATCTAGATACTCTCCAGGCGATTCTAAAAGAGTCCAAGAACTGGGACGAGAGAATTATAGAGAATTATAAAATCATAGAGGTACAGTGAACACGTGCTTCTTTCTTGGAATTAAAAAAAATATCAGATTTAAGTTCATGAAATATCTGATTTACGAATAAATCCTATTGTAATCATTTCTTTTATCACATTTTTTTTCAGTGTATTGGAGAGAATGGATCAGTGCTGTTTGTCGATGGACACCAAATCACTTTGGATTTTAGCGGCAAAGAGTGGACTCTCCCTGAAATGGCTTTAGCCAAGGTAAAAACAAACTTGTGATGCATGAGACGGTAAAACATCAGTGATCAGTGAAATCAATGATTTTTGTAAAATTTCAGATAGAGCAGTATGTGAAGGACCAAGTCGTGAAGGTAGAAAATGATGCAACAAGAGTACACCATCTTCAGAATGAACAAAGGCCATGGCAGGAAAGCATGAAAAAGGTACATATAGGTATCAGTTCACTGTGTTTATGGAAAAACTTTTCAATTCGATTAAACTTTAAACAGGTCATTGCCAAAAAATGATGTAAAAATCTTATTTTAGTTCCTGGGGAAGAAAGGTCGAGTTGTGAGCGTGGATTCAGACGGAGACGTGATTGTCTGCTTTGGGATCCAGCAGGTTAAGTTCAACCCTGAGTGTCTGACGCCATCTGGTGGTAGTCCTGATGAATTTAAAGAGGAGGAGGCACCACAGCCATCAGAGGACACTGAAGAGAAAGGTGAAGATGTTCCACCACCTCAGGAGGAACGTGAAGCCCGTGATCTCCTGATTTCTGTGACAGGAAGACAGTATCTGGGAGAAAGTTCTACCACCACCCAACAATGCACCCCAGAGCGTACACCACAGCGCACCCCAGATCATACACACCAATGCATCGATCAGCGCACCCCACCTAGGTCTTGCTCTCCCTCCCCTGATGAACGGAGATCACGAAGCTCTTCAGATGAACGGTCATTTGAAGAACCAGGTAAACCACCTTAATTCTTTTAAACGTTCAGCTTCATTTGCTGTTACAGTAATATACTCTTTCTAATGATATGGATGTATTGTAAATATTTGGTGACAACTATATCAAGCACTATGAGATGAAATTTAAAATTCATCGGTGAATTGTTCAACATTGAATTAAAACTGCAGACTCAAGCCGGAAAGACAAGTTTACAGAGGCTTTAAAGGAAGGAAAAACCAAAGAAATCTTAGAAATGCTACAGAGAACTCCAGCTTTCGCGGTGAGTGAATTAATTTAACTAATGCTTAACAAGATGATAAGTAGATTTATGGGTAATTAATATAAAATAGTGTACATCATTTCAAAGCTATATCAGAATGGAATAAATAACTGTGCATTGAATATATATCAGAATGTTAAAAAAAACACTTCAGGATTAACTCACTGTGTATCTCCTTCTCTGGCCGCCAGGTGGGTGGGTGAGAAACCCAGCTTATTTTTAAACTCAGGGTTGATTCTTGGTCAATTGAAGGCGACAATATCTATGATTTCAAAATCTCCAATAGTGATGGCATCAAACACCGGGCTATGTGACATTATGAAATATTTACAGATGCAGAAGGCAGACCCTGGGCAGACAGACGGCTCCCTGGAGAAGGAGAAACTGAAGATCGCGGCTTTGAGTAATGAGGAGAAGTCGACGCTGGAGGTTGCTATATCACAGTCAAGGAGTGAGAGAAAGCAGAACCTCGTAGAGAAAAATCAGTGAGTCAACAACAACCCCCTTCTATACAAACACTAAAAGTATAAACAGGCAGAAATTTCTTGGCTTTTAGGGGAACCGTGTCGAGATCTTAAACTTATTGTCAAAAAAATTGTTGTTGAGCATGGCAAATTCAGGATATCAGAATGTTTGATTGAAAATCAAATCAATAAGTAAGGCAATCTACAGAACAACGTAATCAAAGTATTATTTGTTTGATTTATACAGGAATCCAACAGTACCTCCCATTTCACCACCGAAATGTCAAATGTATAAAGAAGATGTTGTCAAGCTCAAGATAAAACCATGCGGATGTCTGGTGTCTGAAAAATGCATCCCAAAGCAACTTCAAAAATGTCCCAACTGCAAAGAGCTTGTGGCCAGCATAGGCCAAATATGAAGCCCTGGATCAAGTCAGAGATTAAAAAAACTTCATCACAGTTGTTTGTGCTAAACAAGAACCTATTTGATTTTACTTGTTGAGCAGTAGATTTACCTCATGTGACACTGAGGACCTGAAGATAAAAAAAATTGTTCTAAGCATCACAATTAATCTCCTGAAAATTATAAAATCTACTGTGATAAATATTCTTTTCGTATAAATTTTCCCCTTAAATTTCTGCACTCTGTCTGGTAAGATTTATAAATTACATTGTGATATACATACAATGCATATGCTCACGAAAGAAAAAATATTGTTTTTCGTTTATGACAGAAATATATCTAAAACATAAAATCTGAAATTATGCAAATGTAAACGTGCCTTCGTAGGAGAATTTTTCTGTTAATTACTACAGAAAAACAGATGAAATCTTAAAATTATATTGCCTTTTCAGCTCACCTGACGTATTGCTTTTTGTTTTTGTCCGTCGTCGTGCGTCATCCGTCGCGCGAAGTGTGATAACATTTAAACATTTTTAACTTCTCCTCTGAAACTGCTCAACCAATTAAAAGAGAACAATAAGCATGAATTTCGTGATCCCTGTCCCATCTGGGGCTTGAGGGATGAGGACAACATTACTGAAAATATTGCAATCTTTAAAAATCTTCATCTTTACCCCTAGACAACAAGCAGTCAAACAGTTGCCATGACTGTAATAAGAATTGGACCCTCTAGCTAAATTGTGAAAATCATGGACCCATGCAGGGTCAGAGGTTCTGATGCTAGTGTGGGACTCTGTTGAATATATAGTGGAAATGTATTTTTTCTGAAAAAAAAACTCTTTTGCTGCTGGGTATTAAACCAATGAACCATGTGCATAGTCATGATAGGGAAGGATGCCTCTTTCTATATGATGAATTTCATGGCCCCTGGGTCAGGGGTACTGTTGTGGTGGTGGTGGGATTCAAATGATCATACACTGAAAATGACTTGATGCTTTGAAAACTGTTCTTTGGTATTAATCAACTATTTATGATTATGTAGTGGAAATAATTTTTTCTTTGTTCGTCTGACCTGTCTCTGGGTATTAAGTAATCAAAGTAGGCATGCTAAGTGTATAGTTATCATAAGCAATTGTGCCTCTTTCACAATTGTGAATATCAGGGCCTTAAGTTTAGATCACGAACCAAATTCAATTGTTGGAAAGTTGTTGCATGCTACTAAGGTGGCCTATAAGGCCCATGGGCCTATGATTTTTGCTTTCTTTTATTAAATTGTCCGTTTGTTTGTTAAGCAGGCTTAATGGTTGCAACCATTGTAGAGAAAATTTATATAACATGCATACATGGTTAAGAATTTTTTCCTGCAGTCATTAATTTCCTATTTTTAAGAAACTTTTAGAAAGAATGTATCTTATTTTTGAAATTATTTTTATCTTATTATGGTATAGACATAAACAGCAAAATTTAAAGTTCATCCATATACGTATTTCTACTGTAGTAGACTGACTTTTCTTATCTTAAAATCAAATGACTGTGTACCAGTCCAATAGATATCTGACTCTAAAATATAATTGTATATCAATGTTCACTTAGTACAGTGTATGTGTTGTTGCAATTCCTCAAATTTTGTTGAAGATTCTTGATTTATCCGTGTATAATATGAATAATTTTAATGATGAAGAATTTCCGTGGTCAAATGTACATTACTTTGAGAATCCTGAGACATTTATCACGTGACTATTTTAATTGTTCAGTACAACCTTAAGTGATATTGAAAATATTAGCTCAAAGAGAGTTATTGCAACTGATGCGTAAAAGCTCCGTTAACATTATTTTGTACATTACTTGAATGCTTTGGAAAATCGTGATCTTTTTCATGCATTATTCAGAAAGAAGTCAATGAACGTCCGAACGAAGAAAAGCCATTAACCTAGTAACAATAATATAAAGAAAAGATGTGAACTGAATTCTGGATATCTTTGAAGATCGATGATAAATCATGAGTTATAGATGTATCTCCATCTTCAGACTTATTTCAGCAAATGTAGACTTCATGGCAATCATTAATTGACCCATCAGAATGCATGTTTAATGTATATTAAAGCAATAGGGTATCATTTTAAAACATCTTTCGGGCTATACATATACGGGTTGGTCACGTGATAAAGTACTTCATTAATATGACAGAATAAACAGGGGAATGGAACATATTTTATCAGTTTTTACAAGAAGAAGAATAGTTCTTTAAGGAAGGATGTAGTTAGAAAAAACTTACTTGAACAATTTTTGACGAGTAATTTCTATTTTGAGATGAAAAGGAAGATTTAAACTTACTTTTTTTTCCGAAAAACGCATTTATTTGGGTAGGATATGACTATATCGCAACTGTAATGCAGTAAAAAGCGGTCTTTTATAGAAACTTTGCAACAGTAAAAGGTTACAGTATGTTTAAATAAAGGGTGATGGCCATCAAGTGGCACGTGCGTGTAATATTTAATTTATGCTAAATATTTTTCATTCATTTTAATTTTTTTTTAATATAAGAAAACTAGCGTTTGTACATTTCCTTAAGATATTAACATAATTCTTAAAGGTTAAAAAATATTGTCGAAAGATTGAATAATTATTTTGTAACATTGGTCTCGAATTAGGAAAACATTTCCCTGACACTTTAACTACTATTCTAAAGCAACAGGTCTGGATGGTGTAACTTTAAAATATTTCCTTAAACAGTGTATTTGAAGATCTTCCATTTATTTTAAATTTTTCTGTATCTTTATGTCAATTTGCAAATGATTAAAAAAAAAGCAAGTGTAGTTTCATTTTTCTTTAATCAAGATATGAATGTTTTATTAAAAGCTATTGGTCTATAACCATTTCACCCTGTGTCAGTAAAATTTTAGAGAGACATTTTATTCAATATTTTAGTATCTGTCGGAAAATTCCTGAATAATAGATTGTCAGTCTGGTTCTAGACCCCGCCACTCATGTGAAAGTACTTTTATTTCTGTAGATGGCTAAAACATATTGATGAAGGAAAAGTTTCTTGTGTTCTTTCTATAGATTTTAGGATCTGACACTTTCAATCACAACCTTAAAACACAAACTAAAACTTAAAATTTCTATTCTGTAGGTAATACTGATTTCAAGAAAATTCTGGTCAATCATTTTCATCTTTTATTTAGTTTTTTTTAAATCTTTAAAACAGTACACAAACATTGGTTGACATATTTCTAAAATCAGTAACGTGACCAGCTCTTTGCATGAGCATGAACAATTTCATAAATAAAGCAAGTCTTTGACAAACATTCAGTGTTAGATCTATACAATAATCTTTTGTCATCAAATACAACCAATACGTAAGTTGAATGTTGACTCACGTTTTACACAGCAAATTCTTAGATTAATGTCATCTTAAAGCGAAAAATTACAACGCAAAAAATAATTAATATGTATTCATTTGGGGAAAAAATTATAAATTATAAACAATGATGATATTGCTAGAGGGATTATTAGTTCTACAGAATTTGATAGGTATGTCACTATTTTTGACACAATGCATCTGTTAAGAATTGAAAATTTATAGAGGTACTTTCTTTTATCTGAAAGTGAAATAGTAAATAAGTTTGCCGTATAAACTTTTATTCGTAAGACAGATTGCGGCTGGCGTAGAGGGCCTGGAAAAGGTAAGTAATATCTATAGGAGTTTATATCAATACTTGTCGTGTTATTTTCTTTATCTATAATAAGAACGCAATCAAAAATTCCATTATGACTTAAATTTGGTATTTTGGAATTATCTATGTTCTTGTCCACTGATAAACACTTTGAGAAGTACCCATACAAATAGTAGTGTGTGTAGCTAAATGTACACCAGTCATCAGACAGAAAAAGCATTTCTTCCGTGCTCGTAATACTTCCGAAAAATATATCAAACCAATGCTCTGCAGATAGAAAAAAAGGTGAAATTGAAATGGTGAATGGAAAAACACAAAGCTTTTCGCAGTTGAGAATTTGTATATCTTGTGTTAAGTTTGATCTCACAACGTCAGCTTGGTTTGGACTGGGGTAATTTCGTGCAGTTTTATTACTGTTAGATAAATACACATTGGGAAACATTGAAGTGGCATTAAATGCTATTCCGTTAGATAGGGACTTTACTGTTATCCTTGCAAAAGACTTTTCACAAAGCCGAAAGTATACGAATAGAGTAGGATATTGCTTTTCTTGCATGTGAAAGGTATCCATAATTTTCTTATTATCTAAATTGGTTATTTTTATGTTTCTGTTCATATTATCTTTAATTACTCGATAGTTCATCACAATTTTTGAATGTGATGTAGCGCTTATGCTATTAATCTTTATGTCTAAAGTATTTAAGAGTTCTAGTCTATCTTCATATTTTGATCGAATTAATTTCCATTCAAAATCCTCCGTTGTTTCATTTTTATAAATTGACCTATGTGAAAACCCTATGCTAAAAAAAGGTTTCCCCCTGGTTTCTTCATGGAAATCTGTTAAGTGAATCTGAAAATCCATAATATCGTATCCATCTGAAAAATTTAAAGTTTTGTTGAGAAAGATGCCACCTTCGACAAAAGGATGATCCGGATTTCCACAAGTTTGTTCGGTACCGATTATTGAAAGACTAGATGCAACTTTTCCATCTTGTGATCGACAAAATGAAGAATGGTAGGAGCTATTGGAAAATGCCAAAACAGCGTCTGAAAAAAAATAATCAAACGAGAAGGTGAAGATCAATATACTAAAATCCATAAATATTTCATTTTTTTGACATGCTATGACATGAATCAAAGATATTTAAAGAATTTTTCCAGAGTATTAAATTCTCTCTCTCTGTCACGAAAAAGTGATTATCGCCATACAAGAAAGACCTTCTTTAAAGATAGCTGAAAGTATTCAGAGGCTAGAAAAAATATTAATGCATTTCAATAATAATTTAATTATCTGAGCGATATGGGCCCTGAGCTTCCTTTATAAAAGACTGCTTTTTCTAAAAAAAAAAATATATATATATATATATATATATATATATATATATTTTCAGAATGTATATCAATGACTTTCAAGTTATTTAAATTTTAAATACATGTACATAATACAGTATTAGGGTAAGAAAGTTATATATTTAGGCAGGGAGACCTTGGACCATCTTTCTTCTCGTTCTAGGTAACCGTAGATCAATTCATTTTTTGCGAAACAAATATAATAGAGTTTTCCCGCGTTTCGGAGAATAGCGGGAAAACGTTGTACGATAGCAGCGTGTTTGAATGGATATGCGTAGTAATACAAGGCGGGCCATAGGAAGGCCAGTATAAAGGGTCATTTGCGTAAAGTTAAGTCATTCTAAGCCAGTCTTTCTCAGTGCACGGAGCACTATTTTTTTTTCTTATTTTGTTTTGACGAGAATGTTTAAATTCAAATATATATTCATGTATTTTTTGTTTTCGTTTTTTATATGAATAAGTCCGATATTCACCCCTAGACATTACTTAACACTTGCGTTCGGACACAAGTTTCCATATTTTTTTCATATATCTTATCTTTGGTTTTTCCTGGGCGGTTTTTAATGTCGATTATGAAGATATTTTGCATAATTGTTTAAATCATGGTTTATTTAAATAATAAGGATTTGTCTTGTTACATAAGGAAGTTAATAAAATTATCAAAAGCCGGCTGCCTGCAAAGCTTGTCTGGCTCACACCTATGTTGTGTTAAGTTTATATATAGAGAGGGGGTGGATAGTATTCTTATAAGTGTATATTATACCAAAATAATGCTGTCTGTTTATTTAATTTAAGTCCATATATTTTATTGTATGCATATTTTTCAATCTTTTTTTGTACATAAAAAAAATCTAAGTGTGTTGATTTTGTCCTCAATTAAATACACTTTATTTTTTCAAATTGCGTTCACTTTGTCCTAATTTTAGCAGTGTTTGATGCAATTTAAAAAAAACTGTTATCAAAAATCATTATTTTTTAAATATCGTTGCCACAATGCATGCACGTCGAAATGTTTGTTTGGTTTTTAAAAAATAATATTAAAGTTAATAGCTCATATATCTACGTGGAGTTTGAGTCCTTTCTGAATATGATAGTTTCTTAGATTATATTATTTCTTTCTTTACCATCACATGTTTGTACTTCACAATATGGCAGGTCCCACCATACTTTGAACTCCTTGTATATAAACATTATTGCAGCCAAACATATCATCGTTTTCAAGCAAACACAAGCAGATTTTGTGAAGAATGACATAACTCCTATAACAAAAATGAAAAAAAAATTACTCTTTTTGTTAAATGGTTTAACGAGACAGTTCTGATGCAAAGTATGTGCTTTTATGTCCTCGTAATCGAAGATTTATGGGCATAAAGTTTTTGTCCTGTCTGTCTGTTTGTATGTCTGTTTGCTAGCTGTCTGTCTATTTGTCTGTACGTTTGTCTATTTTACTGCAAAAACTTTTGCCGATATCGTATGATTGGTTTTAGGTATGGACATCATATTTCAAATGTATATTCACTGTGACAATACCTTTCATTGGATACAACATATTTGACCTCTTGACCTTGGGGTTTGACCATTTTTGCACAGAATTACCAAACTTTAACCTTGGCAATAGCTTTTGAAATGTTGATGTAAGCCCTTTTAAAAGCTTAGTTATTGTGCCAAGACCTCTCCATAAATGTAAATGTGTTTGACTTTTTATCCTAAATCTTTCCGTTTGACCCACTTTCAAATAAACTTTAAACCTGGACACAACTTTGAATAGTTAGTAGTAAGACCTTTATTTTGTCCTTCCCTGGGTATCTTTAATTTGTCTACTTTACCTTAACCTAGTCTATTGACCCATATATCAGAAAAACAGTATTCTTGGCCATAACTTCTTGACTGATTAATGTTATTTTTCATAGTTCAAGTAAATTCACTGAGCCAAGTTCTTTTTATGTAACTTTACATCTATTGACATTGGAGATTTACCTGCATTTGAGAAAATTCAATCTTTACCAAAAGCTGCCATGGGGGGTATAACTGTTTTAGAAATACATTTTGTTTTTCGTTGAAAACGATGAAAAAAGAGAGGTATGGTAACTTGTATTAAATAACCATCCAGGAGACCTTTTTCGAGCCATGCGTGAGTGTCGACGATCTCCCATTTCTTCTTCATCCAACGGTTTATTAAATCCTCCCTCCAAAAAAATTGTCAGGAAATTTTATTTTTCAAGCTCTATTTTAGTATTTTCCCCATCTTGATCCACTTTTACTCAAAATAACATGCTTACCTGGCTATATTTGTTTTTATCATGCCGTTTTGTTAAAAAGCATGGAATGCAAATCTCTAAGACTTTGCAATGTAAATATTTATGGTCATAATTGTTAAATGCTTTTAACGAAAAACAATACTGTTTTATTATGAATCTTTTAATTTTTAGTAATTCTGAATTCATTCAATACAAAATTCAATACAGCAATACAAAATCTTATTTAAAAATGTATCAAGTTTGTATTTTAAAAGATGCCCATACTGTCTCTTTAAATATGAGTTAATTTTATTTAAAAACCAACTTGTGTTCTTGAATTATAGAATTTAGTTTCCGAGGTAAAGCTCATGTCGAAGTTTAATCTTTTTCAAATGCAAGTTTAATTCAAAGTTCAACAAAAATAGGTTGTTACCCAAACAAAAAGCTTGTCTCAGGGAATGTAAACACGAAAGCCCTAGTATCAACCATTGATCTTTATGGTTAAGGATGAAGTGTTTTTGAAAACGAAGTCAAAAGTCACTGTAAAGCCTAATGGGTCAAAATTAATTTGCCCCAAAAGAGAGTCTTGTCAAAAAATAATGCATATATGTATGTGGAAGATGAAAGCCCTACTAAGTAAAAGTCAAAGTGTCAAAAATCTAAGAATCGATTGAAAGCCTTGTTTCATGGAACATATCTTTTAAACGTATACAGGATATTAGTCCTAGTGTTAACCATTCCAATGTTATAGTCAATGTTAAAAATTATTATTTGAGTGCATATTGAATGTTTTAAAAGCTTGCAAACATTTGTTTTCAATAAATGGAACAAAAAATATAGAGATAAGAAACAGTATTCAAGATCAAAAGTCGCCAAAAAACCAATACAAAATAGGAGCAGAGCAAACACGGACCTCTAGAACATCAGAGGTGGGATCAGGTGCCATGGAGGAGTGAGCATCCCCTGCCGACCGGTCACACCCGTCGTGTGAACCTTGTCATGATTGGGAAATAACGGAAAATTCCGTCGATAATTCAGTGTATAAATAATGGACTATCAGTTAGTATGAAAAACGTCAGTAAGCATTTAACTCAATGATATATTGTATTTGCTGATGAGGTCATTGTATCAACCATAGAACTTACAAAATGATGACTTTAAACGAGACTGTTGATATTCTTGTTTCATCAATTTGTTTGTCAATAATTCACCTCGTTTTAGAAATTGTTCATACGTAGAGCATGTTCTTGTGTATCTAATCAACTGAGATATGTAAACTCCGTATCCAGGTGATGAAGGTATATTGCTGCATAAGTAAGGGAAGTTGACGATAGAAAAGTTAAAGTCACAACGTTTATTATAGATAAAGAAGACCCTAAGACAATAATTAAGCGTTCCTCTATCATTCTACGGGAATATTTTAGTTTGATTATAACTATTTCTTTTAAATCTTTAAATTGAAGTTTAATTTATTCTGTAACTAAGCGGTCAAAAATAGATCGAATGTACTTGTAATATTAAATACTCCTATATATTTTTTTTCAAATTACATAATTCTATTCGTTATCTCCAAAAGTTCATTTATTTTTTTCCACCTGAAGACTGAAAATTAAATTTTCGAAGAAACATTACTTTTCAGATATTTATAATGAGATACTAGTTTTGGAAATGATTTCAAATCTTATCTACGTTAATTTGTAAAGTCTACCAAGGTACATGTATAGTCAGCTGACCCTATCATCTGCTTGAAAATATAGCATAATTTTGCAAGTTACACACCTATTAAGCTCATTTTTTATTCGTATTTATTTCTTTTGAATTGTTTTATTTTTTACCTTGGTCATTCTGTCCTTCTGGTGTTATTTCAAACAGGGGATGATCGTCCATCTCTAAATATGGATCTCTCATTTTCTCAATTTTTCTTCTAAGAATCTTACATTCATCATTAAGCAATAAAGATTCACTGTCAATACCTGACGTCTCTTCGGGAAAAGATTCTTTCCCAAACTTTTCCAATTTCTCAGAAATTGTTTTTTCCAGGGACAAAAAGGACAATTTGTTTTCCTTTAGTAGCTCTTCCGATATAGAACAACATTCCTGGGCGTTCTCAATAAAATTCGATAAGAATGACATCTTTTTTTCAAATGTTTCGGTGTACTCTTTGACAATCTGTGTGCTTGCTTGGCACAATTCTTCTATTTCCTGATTAAGATAATCGATTCCATTCTGTTTTTCATTTTGGATGGCCGCTTTTCCCGTTTTATCATTTTGCATAATTTTCTCCTTTTCCTTCTTTATGGCTGATAACACATCTTTTGCCTTTTCAATCTTCTCCTTAGCTAATGATAAACGAGAAAGGGCTGCTTCTTTTTCGTTTTTATAATACAGATCTATTTCTTCCCAGTCATGAGATTTGTGATCTTTTGTTGCACAATTGGCGCAAATTGGTTTCCGACAATCATTGTTTTTACAATAAAACTTCAATATATTTTTTTCATGAAATGGTAGGTTGCATATATTTTCCGCATTCATCTCTAGAGAGTCCAGAGAGGAATCAGGGGATTCATTACTATCCATAGATACTTCTTTCAATTGATGATGCTTGCAATCAGTTGATTTACGGACCTTGAAACAGCTTTTACAGACTTTTATATTGCAGGATGTACATTCATATCTTATACCTTCTATCCTACTGCAAATACAACAAGAGGTTGCTTTAATTCTTTGTAAGACATCCCCCAAGCTTCGCTTCGTAAGATCTTTTGGAAAGCAATCTACACCCATTTCTTTTACTCTATAACTGCGTTTACATATGGAACAATTCAGCTTTCCACCTTTTACGCTCTTTTCAAGGCATTCAGTGCAGAAAGAATGCTGACATGGAAGAAGCCTTGGAACATGTTTTTCTTCATCATATTCCTCAGTACAAATAGGACATTCACAGAACTCATCCTTAAGCGCATCTAGTATTTTACCACCTGTTGCCATTACAAGAAATCTAAAAATAAACGTTAATCAAATAATAATAATATTAGAGAATTATAAAATTATTAAACAATAATAACTGAAATGTGAGTATCAGCAAGATTTTAAAAACGAACTAATTTTCACAAATCGTGAATTTAAGATTGAATGCTCTCATTTGTGAAGTATTTTTGAAAATTTTCCCTTTGAATGCAATTCAGTTTGAAGACGAGGACATATTCCTTTTGCTCAAAGTATAACTATGTTCACAATCAACTACAATGCTCTCATGACGGTAATAGGAATTTTTACCGGAAGGCATTGTGGGGATAACCACTGATTGCAGTCATGGATTACATTCAATACTCAAAATGACTTACGGAAATGAAAATTGTGTGTCAGTTTGACATACTGTATTTCGTGTAGGCCTATTACAAAAGTTTCTCTATAATTCCTGTGATGTTCTAAAACCTTTAAAACAGGGATTGATTATTAACAGTTACATATTGTTTTATTAATAAAATATCTATAGAGTAAAGTTTATCTGGTTTCCAACAAATTTCTTGTATTTTTAGATTAGGTTTAAATTCAAGCATTCTGAGTGATAAGTACAAAAAATTATTCCATATTCACTAACTGTGATGTCTCCATTTCACATCAATAAAAAAGTACTTAAAATGTCTTATGCTCCTCTTCATGGAAATGCTTCTGGAATATGCGTTTTGAGAGAGAGAGAAAGAGAACGGTCCATTTGTCAGAAATGACCAAATTTCGAAGATAGTATGGTTGGACATGGATATCCTTTCCCAGTTAGAACATGGTGACCATCACAACCTGAGATCTCCTGTCTTAGGAATGTCGTTTATCAAACATGGATATAGTCAACTGTATGTAGTTTGGGTGCCTTCTTTTTATCATATTTAATATGATAAAAGTCAAAGTTAAAAGATATTTTAGGGATTTAATAGTAATATTGATAAGGTACTCAACCATTTTTCGAACTGTAACTTCGCGATCTTTCATGACAAATTGCCTAATAAAGTATTCATCTCTTCCCCATTTTGCTTTCCCTGGCGGTGCAAAACAAACTTCATTTTTAACCATCTCCCTCCCTTCAGTAAAACAAACAATCCAATCTATGATTGAACATCTGGAAAGTCTATTGTCTTCATAAACCTTGTACAAATTATTATAAGATACTTTAAAGGAATTTCCAGTGATACGTTAAAATTAAATTTACAGCTGTTCGTTGAACGAGTAAGGCTGAGACAACAATATTTCGTCACAAGTAACCTACATATTGAAGTCATTTTCACATTGTGACGTCACAATGATGAAGAAAATCAATACCTTTCATATGCTGTCTATAGAACATGTGCATAACTATAGGTGTGTCAAATTTCATTCTGATCTGAACCGAGGTTTTGAAAATGGTTTAGAGATATTTCGCGAACTTCTTGAACAACCCCCTCGTATTTTGCTAAACCGAAGTTAATCTATTGATAAAACTATAATTAAATGTCAATTAATATTAAGGATTTGAATGTTAATCACCTTATTTCATCCCTTACCCGAATCTTGATGTAATGTTAAGTTAGTTAATTATATTGTTCACTTGATCTAACAATATTTACATAATTATGAGTTTTGAAAGGATATTTACCTTCCCTCAATTAAATAATCCAATATCGAGTAAACCCTTTGCTTGCACCAAGTATTCCGGTAACTAACAAAGTGGTGCAACCCTTTTGTAAGTTTTATCGATTAAACTAGACAGGCAATGCGAATTTAAAATCTTTTTGTAATTATGCAGCAAACCAATGAATAACGGTATGTTGTAAGGACATTTACACAAGTATATTTATGTCTTCTAATGCTTATAGGCAAGATCACCGCAGCTTGTTTTTGCTAATTTTGTAAAGTCAAATAAAACACTTTGATGTTGATGAAAAATGTCATTTATTAAAATGACGGTATAAATGTGAACAATTTAACAAACAAGAAGGGGGATCAGATTCACAAGCTTTGCTTATCAGTTACGTAAAATATGATAATGTCTGATCCCCCAAAACTGACTATAAAAAAGTATCTGTAA
Organism: Saccostrea cuccullata; assembly: GCF_032062105.1. Taxonomy (NCBI): domain Eukaryota; kingdom Metazoa; phylum Mollusca; class Bivalvia; order Ostreida; family Ostreidae; genus Saccostrea; species Saccostrea cuccullata. The sequence continues at coordinate 90,948 of NW_026938225.1, forward strand.
GACAAGACAATCAAAACATCATATTAAAAAGTTAGCAAATAGATGGCACATCAAAATAAAATAGGCAAACATCACAAGAAAAAGTTGGCAAAAAGATGGTACATCAAAGACACAAACAAAACCTCAAAAGAAAAAGTTTGCAAAAAGATCATAATCAAAACCAAATACATGAAAGCGTAAAACAATTGAGTAAAAACTATAATATAATATAAATTTTACATGACACATTAATGATCATATTAAGGGATAGGAATGTTGGGGTGGAGGTGGGTCTTCAAAATAGACGTGCTTCATGTTAGCGGTGGTGAGCGCGCGAGTGTGAATGACTCGCTGAGCTGACCACGTGACCTTACACATTCCATTACAATTAGGCAAGGCGTGGATCTGAGAATTTTCACAATTTACCAACGTAAATGTTTCCGAAAACCTCCAAACAAATTATCGCATTAAATACATAAATACAATTATTATTCTAATAATTGCTGTTTTATGTCTTCTAATGCTTATAGGCAAGATCACCGCAGCTTGTTTTTGCTAATTTTGTAAAAGTCAAATAAAACACTTTGATGTTGATGAAAAATGTCATTTATTAAAATGACGGTATAAATGTGAACAATTTAACAAACAAGAAGGGGGATCAGATTCACAAGCTTTGCTTATCAGTTACGTAAAATATGATAATGTCTGATCCCCCAAAACTGACTATAAAAAAGTATCTGTAAGACAAGACAATCAAAACATCATATTAAAAAGTTAGCAAATAGATGGCACATCAAAATAAAATAGGCCACAAGATGTGATATGCAGGTCACATCCATGTAAGATGTGACATGCAAATCACATCCGTGCCATCCAAGGTGAGCTTGCACAAATCAAATCTATATGAAGGCAGTTAATCACTGGCCTCTCCAAACATCTTAAAGTAATGAAATGAAAAACAAAATTCTACCTTTCATTAATTATTCCATTACCAGTTATCACTAAAATGTAGTTACATGTCAAATAATGGAGGAAATACCGGTATTAATATAATCTCCGAGCAATGTTAATAAATAACAATATTGAGTAATACATGTAAGTATGGAAGAAAACTAATTTCAGAGAAAATGACATATCGAAAAATATTGTTTATTGAGCCAGCAAGTAAGCAAAGTCAGACGAGGAGTATTTAGATATCCAACAGCAGGTATTCACTGACCTGTCAATGTGGGAATTAACATGTTCCTTACGGTATTTTTAATTGTAAGAGTAGAACAAAACAGCAGTGAAATCACTGACCTGTATTTAAACTACATCCTAATATTTAACTATTTATCATGAATATAACAAAACAGCAGTTAAATCACTGACCTGTATTTACACTACATACTTAGTGAGTATCAAAATATTTATCGTGAGTATAACAAAACAGCAGTTAAATCGCTGACTTGCATTTAAATTACATCCTAATATCTTACTAATTTTCACGAGTAGAACAAAACAGCAGTTAAATCACTGACCTGTATTTAAACCACATCACAGTATCTAAGTATTTATCATGAATAGAACAGAACTGCAGTTAAACACCGACTCGCAATTAAACTACATTCTAGAACAAACATAGTAATTAAATGCTATATTATTATTATTATTATTATTTTTATTCATTTATAATTATTTATTTATTTTTTATTCATTTATTTCTTTATTTATTTATTTTTAAGTGGAACAAAACAATAATTAACATTGACTAATATTTGATCTTCGGACCTATATTGTAGTTCCCTCCATTTGAAATCAAGGTACAATTAAATTACTGTACATACTTTAGTTCCACAAAACAGGTATAATAAATTGAGAGAATTATGAAGATTGAAAAAGAATCATGCGGAGAGTGCTCATGAGGAGGACACACGTTCAGATATCATTCTACTTATTACAACCTTGAATTATTTAACTTTATATCTATGCGAGTGTTTATTTTATATTTATTTATTTATTTTTTTATTTTTTATTAAATTTTTTTTTTTATTATTTTTTTTTTTTTTTTTTTTTTTTTTTTATTTTTTTTTTTTTTTTTTTTTTTTTTTTTTTTTTTTTTTTTTTTTTTTTTTTTTTTTTTTTTTAAATTTGTATCAGAAATTCAACAAATATAAACAACCCCAAAATATTTGCATAACAGCCCTTTCTCTTGGAACTGTCGGACCCAAGAGGTTGTATCCATTAATTCCATGAAGTATGCCCTTTTAATGGAGGAATCTACCATACTTCTACTCCAAAAAGTATAAAGAAGTTTTGCACGATGAAGGTTAATTCATTATGTTCCTAAGCGTTTTGGATAGAGTGTAACATTCCTAGATTAAACTAAATTCACCATGTAATATTGTGTCAATTGAAAAGTTGGTTCTAAAGATCAGAATTTATTGTAAATCTAAAAATCTAAATTTCACAAATTTGGAACAACTTTCGTAGATGGAATACAAAACTGAAAAACACAATAATGTTCCTAGATTGCCTTCCTTACAAACTCACAAATCGGTTCTTTGACAACTCTGCCTACTTTCAAACTGACCGGCCAATTAAAATTAAGGATAGAAAATTTCATGAGCATAGGGAATCCGTAAGACATTAATTTACCACACTGAAATTATGTAGAGCTAAGCATAGCAAATTCAAAGAACGCAATCCTAGGATCTAACCATAAATTTGATAACAAGAATGAGTTTATAACATTGCTATCGTCAGACAGGAAAGAGATGTCAAGAATGAAATACTGCCACCATGTGCAAAAATGCCCTTCCTAAACATCAAAAGAAAACGGATTATCTTTCAACTACAGATGTCAAACAAGACTGAAAATTTATAGAACATTTATATAAATAAATGATTGAGAAAATTTTACATGGGGTTAATTAATGCAAATCAATATTTAAAGATAAAGACCGCAGAAACGTACAATGTACCACATGAGCTAGTAAATCAAAACAATGTCTTTCATTATGCTGTCTATTAGAAACATTTTAAAATAATTTATTATAATTATTATTATTGTATTCTAGCCTGACAATGCTTAATTTCCGAAAAGGGACATAAATTGAAAATCCTTTCCTTTAATGTACTGACCGTGCATGGGGTCTGTACTCATTTATAAAAATAAATTAAACCTATATTTCATAGCTATATAGGGAACTTATTTGAAATATCATGGAGGGAGGGGTCGTCGTATATTATTTACTTGCTGACTCGCCTGTAAATGTTTTCTTCGAAACCAAATTGAATGCTCTAGCTTGTATGGATGCTTTGTGAACCAATGGTAGTGGATATCCTGGTTACCCGGCTGATTTGGGGCACACCTGTAGCAGCACTGCAAGCAGTTAAGCTAGCAAACATATGGATCTTATACCGGCGGATAGCATGAAAGTTGTTGGTAAAGTCAAAATGTATTTAGAAAACACTAGTGGACGGGCTGGTTTAGGACATTATCCATCGGCGGTGCGGATCTTATGCAATTTGTTAGATAGAACCGCTCGCTGAGTCAATATTTGTTAAACAGTTCAAACCTGTGTCATTAACATTCATGGCATCCGGCACAATTCTGCTAGGCTCTCTGGGCTATTAACAGTTATAGCTACGCTTCCTCTTCACTCGGGCTGCTAGGATGTAGCAAATTTGCACACTGGCAAATTCATCAAAAGGCATCTGCAACTTAAACATGAAAATTATATGAATACTTTTAAGTCTAAGGTGTCATTTAAAGAAAGGACGCCAAAAAAAACCAACAACTGAGTTGTAAACAATGTGATACATCATGTACATTATCATGCTCATAGAAACACTAAATGTAGCAACATTGAACAGAAAGAGTAAATTTCCTCCTGTAGAATAACCGTTATATAAAATATATATTGTATTACAATCATACTGATAGTAATCGATTAATTCTCTGCTGAGAGGATTCGCTTTGACGAAATTCTACATATTCCATGATTCTACCAATTTTATCAATAGCAAATTAAAGAAATGTCGATAAATCAGAATAAATATGTTAACTCCATTACAAAAGAATAAAATGTCACATGTATAGGAGATACCACTATTTGACAAGTATTTGTAACATGTACTTTGTAGCAACTAAGAAGTATTGTGATACTCTTTCTTGCAATTGACTGCAATGAACATGAAATGAAGTTGCCACTATGTTTAGATGTAATAAGGCATATATACTTTAAAACCAGACAGTGAAAGTATGGATAACTTCGACCCATAAGCATACATATAAACTCCGCACAAAACATGAACATCGAGCGTACGGATGACTCTACACTAAATGAAATCCTGCCACATTAGACGCAAATGTCATAATGTGCAAATAAATGGATAACTATTTCTTATTGGTATATATGTAAAATCTACAAGGATACCAGGAACAAACTCCTTGAATATAGGTATGCCAATGCACAACGAATTAAAGCCATTGATCTTGAGAAATTTCATTTCTTCGACCACAATTAACTTAAAAAATCTCCAAATCAAAAAGTATAACACGACATAAACTGTTACTAGTACAAAGAAACCCTTAGCCTTGTTCTCATCTCTACATATGGATAGGTACAAATAAATAATGAACCCTAGACTCCATCACAATAAGAACATATACGCGGCTTACTCTGTGCTATTGATAAACACCGTGCGTAGGCTCAGATAAACTTTGTACCCAAAACTCCCACACAATAAGTACATATATGCAGCCTAATCTGTACTATTGCTTAAAAGCGTGGGTAGGCACAAATAAACTTGTACCCAAAAACTCCCACACAATTAGTACATATATGCGGCATACTCTGTACTATTGCTAACTGGAAACAATACTAAAATCGTGTAAAACATACCAAAATGATAGAATCTTGATTATAATGTTTACCTGTTACCCAACAATCACTTTACATATCTTGTCACCTTACGATATGTGCAAATTAATGACAAATTTAATTCAACTAGACACTGGGTAACGTATCAACAATTACTTAAGTGAAGCACACAGTGCAATTGCAATTGAACTTCCTCAAACAATCATTAGCAATATAACAATATAGAACTTATAAATCCAATGTTTATCCCTAGGTACAAACCTTAAACATAAGCACAGTTTAGAAACTTGATAGACAAAACCATTTAATCAAGTGCAACTGGTAAAAAAATACATTAAGGAAGACTACAATTCTGTACTATTATTTAATACTTGGATAGATAGGTACATAACAACTTTGAACCTAAACTCCCACACAATAAGTACATATATGCGGCCTACTCCGTACCAATGTTAACTATGGGTAGGCACAGATAAACTTTGTACCTAAAACTCCCATACACTGAGTACATATATGCGGCCTACTCCGTACCATTGTTAACTATGGGTAGGCACAGGTAAACTTTGCACCTAGACTCCCATACAATGAGTACTTATATGCGGCCTACTCCGTACCATTGTTAACTATGGGTAGGCACATATAAACTTTGCACCTAGACTCCCATACAATGAGTACTTATATGCGGCCTACTCCGTACCATTGTTAACTATGGGTAGGCACATATAAACTTTGCACCTAGACTCCCATACAATGAGTACTTATATTCGGCCTACTCCGTACCATTGTTAACTATGGGTAGGCACATATAAACTTTGCACCTAGACTCCCATACAATGAGTACTTATATTCGGCCTACTCCGTACCATTGTTAACTATGGGTAGGCACATATAAACTTTGCACCTAGACTCCCATACAATGAGTACTTATATTCGGCCTACTCCGTACCATTGTTAAACATGGGTAAGCACAGATAAACTTTGCACCTAGACTCCCATACAATGAGTACTTATATGCGGCCTACTCTGTACTATTGCTTAACACGTGGGTAGGTTCATATGTTGATTGTGTACCTTTACTTCCAAACGATAAGTACATAAGACCTAAACGTCATACCGATTGTAATTAATAATAATCAGACAGAATATATACTTTGACTTCTAGTTTCCTACCTATATTGTACGCAAGAATGAACAATAAAGAAACGAGATAATGCGAAACAATGCCCAGATAGATAACTGCTTCATAAGACGAAACCATTGTCATTATGAGCCACCTGGTCCTGAATATGTCTTGTCAGTAACAAGTTCACCAAACATGCATGCATGATTCTAAATATTTCGAACATTGATTTTATTGCCTAACAGCAAACAGCCATCAAGACATCAACTAACCTTTAACGAATAGCACTGACTGACAGAGCAATTAATTCTCTCTTATGACCTTAAAACTTGGTAGCCTACCACAAACATAAGCACCCCAGTGTGCAATTCATGTAGAATGAGACAAAAAGTTATACTGGCCTTAATAAGCTTGGCAATTGAATAACTGCATTCCTTATACTTCAAAGGAACTTCCGCATAGGTTGGACGCGCGAGGGGGTGCAGCACAGATTTACACCATCTGGACCCAGATAGTTTAGGTCATGCCAGAAACCTCTATGACACCAAAAATAGATTCCCGGCAAAGAATGGGTCCTGATCTCCAATTGTATATTTGTTTTTACTTCTTTGTCATTAAAGCCTTCTTCAAAATAGACGTGCTTCATGTTAGCGGTGGTGAGCGCGCGAGTGTGAATGACTCGCTGAGCTGACCACGTGACCTTACACATTCCATTACAATTAGGCAAGGCGTGGATCTGAGAATTTTCACAATTTACTAACGTAAATGTTTCCGAAAACCTCCAAACGAATTATCGCATTAAATACATAAATACAATTATTATTCTAATAATTGCTGTTATATCTAATGTGTTCTGCTAAAGCTTAAATATACCGAAAATATACACAAAAGGTTATAGAAACGTTCATGGACTGGTGCGATAAAACAAAATTAATAAAGACTGTGCTCACACTAAAAGAGAAGAATTGTAAAATGAAAAAAATGAAAAATTAAGCTGGATATGTTAATAATTTTTCAAACAATCTTCATCTTCTGATTGCCGATATAATATGGTTTTCGGTGCCGTCGTCGTTGAGTTTTATGACGTTGATTATGTTAATGTTATTAAAGCTAAATTCCTTTCATTTGATGGTGCATTAGCATTTTTTTCTAACGTATTTTGATCAGATTAATTAGTATAATTAAAATTGCTTGCCAATATGTTCTGCATATTTTAAAGCTTGTTTTACCCGGCGATTTAAATCCCCTGATTTCAGCAATTGACGAGAGCAGAAGCGTGTTAGGCATCTCGTCTTTTCCTTAGTTGTTCATTTGCTTGATTAATAATTAATGACCAGAACTCCAATTGTTCTGGATGTGTGTATTTTATTAATTATCATTAGCTGTATGAGTTATTGACATTTTTTATCCCTGAAATGACCACAGAACTTTGTTCTATAATTTCATTCGTACGTTAGATATGAGGTAGTATTTATTCATGTAACGTTTATATATAATTATAAGTAAAAGTGTAAGTGTATGAGTATATGAATAATGTAGATAGTGTTGTATGTATGATAAAAAGAAAAAATTTGCTGTGGCCTTCAACTCGACATTTAGATATCTCGACGACGTATTTTCATTTAACAATGATAATTTCCACTCTTATGTCGATACGATATATCCTAGTGAGCTTGAGATAGAAGATACCACAGTGTCTGACACATCTGTTTCCTATTTTGATATTTTTCTTGATAAAAAAAAAACGTAAATGTAATCTAACAACCAAGCTCTATGATACACTCGATGACTTTAATTTTTTTATTGTCAACTCCCCAATACTTATGCAGCAATATACCTTCATCACCTACATAAAGTTTATATATCTCAGTTGATTCGATACGCAAGAGCATGCTCTACGTATGAACAATATATAAAACGAGATAAATAATTGACAAACAAGTTGATGTAACAAGAATACCAAAAGCCTTGTTTAACGTCATCATTTCGCACGTTCTATGGTTGAAACAATGACCTCGTCAGCAAATGCAATTTATCATAGAGTCAAGTGCTGACTGACGTTTTTCATACTATTTGTTAGTCCATAGTTTATACATCGAATTCACGACAGATTTTTGCGTTATTCTCTGATCATGACAAGGAGCACACGGCGGGTGTGACCGGTCGTTAGGGGACGCTCACTCCTCCATGGCACCTGATCCCACCTTTAATGTTTTAGAGGTCCGTGTTTGCTCTGCTCTTAATTTGTATTTTTATAGACTTTGATATTGAATACTGTTCGTTATCTCCACATGTAAAGTAAGATGAAGTGCAGTAAAATGCACCCAGGCCATTGAGCCATCAGCCAACAAACCATTTAGCCATGTAGAACTAAGCATGTTTTCGTAAAAATTGTGCATAAATACTGTTTTAGACACATTGCCTTGTGATTTTTGGAAGCCGACAGCCCCCTTGTGGCAAAGTATAAAACAATTGTTTTGACCTTAAAATTCACATTAATAACAAGATGTGTTTGTGAAACACTGATACCCCGTATGGCAACATAGCGAAGATTAAACTTTTCTTAAGGTCAAGATCTACTTAATGAAAGATGCCTACAGATTTATCAAATTTGAGATATAAATTCCCTTAATAATGCTTTACAACTTTAGCTAGGTCAAATAAGGTGTTTCGGGGCAAAATTTGTAGATAAACAACATGAAAAACCATACTTTAGGCAGTTATTTTCAATGAAAAATTAACAAAATCCGTCATAAAAATAGGACTTTTTTCATATCCGGCAAAGGAAATGCATCCAGATTGCCTACAGTCTCTCAGAAAACGGTAGAATGCATGTTTATGGCCTCTTCTTTAAAATAATATCAAATTTAATATAGTTATCGGGGTTGCTTTTCTTCATTTCAAATTGAATGCCATGAAAATACCATATTTTTACATAATTCTACTAAATCTTTAAAGTACAAGAAAAAGAAAGTTGATATTGATTATGACGTCATAATGGCTCTAGCACCAAAAAATTAGTCTAAAGTCATTTACTAGATCTTGACCTTAAATGCAAACTCACTGGAAATACAATTCTGAAATATGAAAGTAGGCCAGGGTTAAAGTTTTTCCATAATTTTGGGATCTCCAAGATCAAGATCAAAAGATCAGAGAGTAATTGGTATGCTATGAAAGGTCTTGCCACAAAAATACATATATGAAGTATGGAAACCCTATCTTTAACCCTTAAAAAGTTATGGCCAAGATTATTTTTTAAAAGAGTAGGTCAAACTTCCTGGTCAACGTCAGAGTGTAAAAGGTCTTGTCACAAGGATTAGATATGTAAAGTATGAAAGCACTAGCCCTAACAATTTAAAAGTTATGGTCAAGGTTTGCTTTTAAAAAGTAGGTCAAAGGTCAAGGGGTCAAAGTTCTTAGTATCCGTTAAAAGACTTTCTCACAAGGATTACATACGTGAAGGATGGAAGCCCTAGCCCTAACCTTTCAAGGTTAATGTTTTTTTCATTTTTCATAAGTATGGATATCTCTATGGTCAAGGTCAAAAGGTCAAGGTTTTTGGTATCCAATGAAAGGTGAAACCTTTAGCCAAAAGGTATTCAAATGTTAAGTAAAAATGTCCTGGTATCTAATGCTGGAAAGACATGGCCAAAATAAAAGTTTGGAATTTTGTGTTACAGTGCGTCAAACTCCAAGGTCAATGTCAACAGGTCAAATTTGGTGGTACCCAAAGAAAGGTCTAGTCACAAGAAATACACATAAGAAATATGAAAGTATTAGCTCCACTTAATTAAAAGTTATGGGCACGGTTAAAGTTTTTTGCGTACAAACAGACAGAGATACAGACAGGTAGTCAGACAGACTAAATACCGGCGATGTAATATCAATTGACAATAGTTACTTTGATGCATATAAAGACTTAATATATCACAGTCCAAGTCTTAAAAAAAGACAATTTAAAGTACGCTTCATCTTTTTTATATCTGAAGGTTTTACTGAATATAGAGAATAAATACATTCTAACGGTCAACAACTAATAAATTAATTGTCTGACAAACGTGATCACTTTAGTTTGTCAACCTTCCTTATTTTGCAATTATTTGAATGAAGCAAGCTTCTGAAAGATGCTGATATAACAGGGATTTCAATAATCTGGGGGAATTTTCTGTTTATCTATTTATTTACCACATTTTGAATAATAATGACTTCTTTGTTATTATTCGTGCAAATTGTTCACAAAAAGAACTTGATTGACATATTGATATTCATTTTAAATCGTTATAAAATAATTTTTTGTTACGAGGGCTGTTCAATAAATAATGTCCTGAACTGTATGATAGACAACACAGCTATCATATGACGTTAAGCTTGACTTTCTTTCATGATGGAATCTTGTTAAGAATCCAAAAGGAAGATTCACTGAATTTGTGAAATTTACAACAACCACTGTTTTATAGATACGAGGGTCATTCCAAAAGTTCGTAGACTTATGTCCTAACCTTTTTATTTAACGTCATATTATATCCAAATTTGGTACAAATATTTTAACAACAGATTCAAGTAATTTGAGTAAAAAATTGAAATGTATCTTCATACAGTGTATTTATTAAAACCACCAAGGATTAAGAACAGCAAAAATGGGGCCACGGAGCACCGTCAAAATTGAGTAATTTTTTTCTAATTTTCACTTTATAGTATTTACAGCTATACCTCTGATAAATGGAGCTGAAACGAAATAAATTTTACATGTTTAAATAAAGTATTGCTGCATTAATTAAAATGAAATCAGGTTATGTAATATCTCGTTCCATTTAACAGCTTCTAAATACATATGGACTTGATTAACAAAGGCAAAAAACCATGACGTTGGAGGACGTCACGGAGCAGCATTCGGGAAACTTTTTCTACAAGCTTTAGAAATCCTTATAAACCAGGATCTGTATGAAAAAAAATCCGTGTATTTGTATTAAATTGAAAATACAATTTTTGAGTGGTAGCGAGTTTGAATCGGACGATGAATTACCTGCTAAGAAACAGGTTAAAGTTTAAAATATTGTCAAAAGAGTTAGGAACGTCATTGAACATGACGTGTGCTTCAATGTTGCAGAAATAATACAGTTGCATGGTAAATCAAAGAATTTGAAAACAATAACATTCTAATTCAAGCTATATTTGTACAATTGTTTGCAAACTAGGTGTTAAGTGTTGTTGATATGTGTTTTGAATGGAGAAGACGTTACAAACCGTGTTTGAAATAACAAAAATGTGTATACCTTTGACAAACTTTCTCAGCGTTGCTTTTGACGTTACAATATTGGTTAACCGTGCTCCGTGGTAACAAAACATGTTGCTTTAAATTTTGGCTAACATGAGTTCTATTTTATCAAATGGAATGAAACTTCACACATCGATAAAATAAATGTTTATGTTTTCGAAAATGTGTTGATCTATAATCTTGTAATAATCATATGACGATGAGAAACATTGTCTACGTATTTTTTGAATGACCCTCGTACACTGTACATGGGCAGATGGATTTCAATTTCAACCAATGTTCTGTTTAATTTCTGGAGGAGTCTAGAAAGCAAAATTTTTACAAAAATCGAAAGGTTTATGAGAGAAAGGAACCAGAATCAGGAATCCACTACATCGAATCTCTTCATAACAGCATCCAAACCCACACTCCTTGAAGAGTAAAGGTGTTTTGGGGATAAACAGAAAGTTAATGTTTTGCACACCAACTATATTCGCCAGTTCTGTCAACCTTTGACTTGATTCATTTTTCAAACTTTTTCAAAAATACCTTTCAGAGAGGAAATCATAGGATCTTCCATATTCCAGTATGCGAAGGGGCATACTGAAAAATGAGTTCTAAAAGCAATCAGAAATTGGTTAAAGTGTTATGGCCATGTGTTTCAATTACAAGAGAATATTTAAGTTAAGGTCATACGCAACACAGTTTGAACTTTATTGTGCTCTTCCTTGGAGTTGAAGATTTCCACTACATGAAAGACCTGTGTGCAATACTTTTTAAGTCTATATATGGAATTGTACACCTCTTTTAAAACATATTTTAATGTTGAAAAATCAGGAACTTTTCTTTTGTATATTTTCGTATATATTTCAGTATAATTTTCTTTGAAAAATGCTACATTTTTCATTATTTGATATCTTCAAAAAAAACCTGGTAATGCATGACGATTTTTTATCTAAGAACATCTAATGACACTATAATCTCAAATTAAGAATATCTTGAAAAATTATCAGTATGTAGGGTACCTTGCATATATTCTTAAATCATTAAAACTAAATCATTGAAAAGGTTTTTTTGTGTCTTTCCGAGCACCGAGGACATTGCTTATTGAACAGTCGTTGCAATTGTTCATTGTACAGCTATTTTTCCAATCTCTCAGACAAAAAGACCTGATTTTGCGAATTGCTAAAAATTAATGAGATTGAATATTTAGACAATTAAAATAAAACTCTATTTTTAATTAATTTCAAATTTTATAATAAAATAATGAACCATAATTTTCTATCGTTATAAACTAGCGACGCAAAGGAAGTAATTCGAATTACACGCCGTGCACGCTAAAGAAAAGTAGTTTTTTTTATTGAAACGGAACAAATTAGATATGCTATGGGTTTTATTTCGAAAATGACTAGACTTGAACTAGTAACATTATACAACATCAAATACATTGAAATGTTTCACGACAGTTTGTTGAGTTTCTTGGATTGTTGCGGTATAAACTAATTCTGTCATACCAAATGTAAATTCTTCTTCCAAAGTTGGTTTAAACCCCAGATAAGGCAATGGAATTTCAACTTTACCTAAATATCTGCAATCTTCTTCGTCGATGTAAAGTACATCGCTCTTTTCCGAGAAATAAATTTCAGAAATGACAGAGGATTGGAACTTATCCAATGGAACACTTTTTAAGGTACATTTCTTTCCACTTGCAAGCACTTTAGTTCCAGAAGAAATAATGGGATCAAATGTTCCACGGCATCGAACTATGCCATACTGATCAATGTATTTCCTCTTTTCATCATGTTTTCCAGTCTCGAATCTGAAATCCGTATTTGTTCCATAAGTGTATCTTAATACACGACAAGAAACGATTGATGGGTTGTGGCCATATAAAACGGCTCCTTTCACTACTGCGAGGCCACATTCATTAGGAATTATTACATTCTTATCTGCGCACATCAATGATATTTTTTCTTGCAGAATACTGCATTCGGAATATCCACCTACTAATATTATACAGGAAATATCGGGATAATCTTTCAACAAGTTTTGAAGGTGATTTGATATTTCATTTATGGAATCCTCGAAAAGCTGTAGCATAAAGTGTCCATTAACTTTTATCCTGTCTCGCATTACTTCAAATTCCCTTTTGACTGATAGGCATTCTCTTCTTTGTAAATCAACTTTGTTCCCTTTTGCAAAATCATTCAGTGATAATGGAATACGAATGTTATACTTCTTTGCTAACTCTTTAGTTACTGTTCTTTTCTTAACCTCAAAATCTCTTAAAAACTCCAGATAATCTTCCATTTCCTCATGTTTCAGTCTCTCAAATGATTTTACTCCGTAAATGGACTGTATTATTTCAACATATTTCTTGTCAACGCATGTACCGCCATAAGCTTCACCGCTTGCTTTGTGAAGTTCGGTGATGGACCCATCAATTTCCAATTCATGGACACTAAAATCTGCTGTTCCCCCTATATTAGAATACACATTAGAATGCAGCCATTTTCAGACTATTTCGATCTCCTTTAAAAGAAGAGCTCCATATATACAAAAATGATTAAATTTTAAAACTAAAATGTATGATTTTTTTCTTTGCCAAATGATTGTTGACAGCTTAAGATACCGTATCTAAATCTGGTGGTTAATTTGTGGTTATTTTGTTGACCCCCTAGATAGAACGTTCTATCGTTAAAATGCCATTGTCCTACGGACCCGGTTTAACGATAGTATTCGTAATGTAGCAAAAGAAACATGGGCGTTAACTCGCACTCAGTATAATCAGTGTTTTTACTACAAACATTCTAAAGAGTTCTGAATGTAAACATGGCAGGTAAATTATCGAAGCGAGAGAAAAATGTTGAGAAAATTTATTGGATTTTCATCTTTAGATGGATTATTTTCTGGGATAAAAGGCATAAGCAATCTCAAAAAGGTTTGTTTTGATTTATTTGGTAGTTATTTCCAGTGCAAATCAATTTATATTCTTCAAAATCGTTTCGGACCGGATCCGCTTCGATTTGCTACATTGCAAGTATATGGGATGTATTTTAGCTGTGGTGAGGGCTTGTACCGAGACACAGTTAGATCATTCTAACTATTGACCCCCCAGCCTTCTTAAATTCCTTTAATTATATATTGCAAGATTAAGTCAAATTTCTAAATTGTTATAAATCACTAATAAATATAGTTGTCGGTTTTGGGGCAAATAGGGGCCTATCAATTCCTCTCTTATCTAAAAGAAAAATATACCAGTTTATTACAGCAAGATTTAGGGAATGATATTACTGTATGAAACTTCAAAACCCTACCTCCTATATCTGCAACGACATATTGCGTTCTTTTTCCATTTGCTGTAAGACATTTTCCACGTGACAATTTATCAGGAGCAATATCTTTACAGTAAACTGACGCACACTCTGGTTCAAGAGCAAGAAGTAAACGTTCAGATGCAATGCCAGCCTGAAACGAGAGGTCCAGGGACCACAATGCTCACCTGAGTAACAATGACCTTTATATTCTTCTTAACATATTTCCCTACTAATTCTTTTGTAAAACTTTAACTACTTTTTATGGCCCAATTCTATCCCAGCGGACATTATTTGAACAAAATAAAAAATCTACACCTTAAATGTTTCTTTATTAATATTACTAAGCATGGATATACTAAAAAATTAATTTCTGTTCTTGTTTATTTATTTGCAAAATCTTTTTTTAACATATTCCTATGTTAACTTTGATTCCCCATTTCTGCCCACCCAGTACGACAAACAGACAAACTTTGGTCAAAAAGGATGTTTTTGGCTAATTTTAATCAAGAAATTAAATAAAATGATTTTTTAACATACCATAAAAATTGAAAAAGAAGCAAAAGGGAATAGAAATACATGTAAACCTTATTTGAAAAATAGTTATATGAATAATCCAACCCAACTACCACCTCTTTTGCTGCTTCTCTCATAAAAAGTTTGGCTGCATCCGTCCAAATGGCGGGAACAGTTAGGACAAATTTTACATCCTTTTCCGAAGCGTCAGGCAAGCTCATTTTTAGAGTGGTCATAAAGTGTTCCTTTAAGTACTTAATCGACAGAGCAAAAACCTTAACTGCACTAATCTGTTTTCCGCTGATGTCGCTTAACATTGTTTTTCTGTTCAAATTCTGAATCAAATAGAAAACTTCTTCAATTTCGATCTATAATAGCATATACAATGTTTATGCATCAACACATATCCAGGATCATTAAAAAGGTGAGAGGATGTATTTTTTCTATTATTGTGTTTTTGCTTTAATTTGGAATAAAAAAACAAAGAATTTACATCATCTTATGTCTGAGAAGGTATTTTCCTTTAAACATTTTTGACACAAATAGCAGTTGCGCAATTACCGATCGGCAAAAAGATAGCTTGACTTATAAATTTACATACCTTGGAATGATAAAGTTCCATTTTAAAATCAAAGAAATAAAAATAACCCAGATGTTCTCCATTTGATGCCAATGTTGTATAAGCATCTTGCGCCTCATATCCAAAGGAATTGAATGTTTCGTCCGGATTCAATAAAATACATGTTGGAGTTTTCTGTGATAGAAGATTTGACGTTCCAGAACACCAATTTTGGGAAGTGTGAAAATCCTTCGCCGTATCACGAAAAGAAAAGGCATATCCACTATACGTAGTACCAAAGTCTATTGCTGCTACGACCAGCCAATTGGAAGGTGAAATTTCAGACATAATCTACGAGGTATACAATAAATTACTTCCTTTATTCACTACTTTCATTTTGTAATGGTGTAAATGGGACATGGCAGACAAACATCCATCCTTCAAATGCACTTGATAACAATCAGTTCGTATCGCTTAAATGCCTTTTCTGTTTTTTGCCATGTACCCGTTATATTTTTCCATATATGGAACTACAGTATAAAAGAAAGCTGACTTAATATCTTTAAATATTTTTTTTATTTAAATGACAGAAAAAAAAACATTATGATACCTTTAAATTTTTAAAGATATCAAAACACGTGTTAAAGGCGTTTAAGTTTGTTGATCGTTTTCTGTGTAATCATATGTGAAGATAAGTGCAGTAATCAAGCTTAAAGTTCAATGAAACAATACAAACAGGAGCGAAATAAATACGGACCCCTTATATCAGAAGAAGGTTCAGGTGCCATGGAAGAATAAGCATCCCCTTTTGACTGGTCACATCCACAGTGTTCGTCTGCTTTTTGTCATGATAGGGCAAACGAAAAACATGCATAGACACTTCAATGTGTACGAAATTATCTGAAGTTTGTTATTATTGGTACTACGATATATAAAGATAACAGTATATATGTACAACCTCAAAAGTGCACTAAAGAATACAGATTTAGAGCAGAGAAAACAAGGACCTCCAAAACGTCAGAAGTGTAATCAGGTGCCTTGGAGGAGTTTGCATCCCCTGTCGAATTGTTACACTCGTCGAGTGCTCCCTGTCATGATAGGGAAAATACGGAATACGGAAATTTCTGTCGTCGATTCAGTGTATATAAAAGTACAATAAAAAAAATAAACGTCAGCAACTTACTCAATGACACAATCTATACGCTGACAAGGTCATTGTATTGACCATAGATTATACGAAATGTTGACTTGAAAGAAGACTGCATGCTGATATTCTTGTTTCATCAATTTGCCTGTCAAAAACCTACCTCGTTTTAGAAATTGTCCATAGGAGCATGCTCTTGCGTATCGAATCAAATGAGAGATATAAACTCCGTATGCAGGTGATAAAGGTATATTGCTGCAAGAGAAGTTTTTCATAAAGCTTGGTTGTTATATTACCAATAACGTATTTTTTAAGTAAAATATCCAAATATGAAACAGATTTATCGGACTTTGTGAAGGCCACACCCAGTGTTTTCTTTTTTTCACATATAAGATTTCGACAAATTCTGCTTCATATGAATACAAAAAATTCTGCTGATAATGGGCGCAATTGATACCCATGGGATTTCCAATACATTGTTGGAAGACATGGTCTCCAAAATAGACATAGATATTGTCAATCAGAAACTCAACCATCTTTAAAATGTCAACATCAGGGTAACTTGTGTGTACAATCAGATTTTTTAAAAGAAAACAATTTTGCAAATGTTTGATGAATAGGTAAGTTAATTTACAAATTACGTTTTTATTGAAAATGTAGCTGTCAATGATATCAAAAAGCTGGTCTTCAATTAATTGTAGGAAATTGATGTATATATAAAAAGTTGAAAAGTCATAGGTTTCTATGTTGTCGATTTTGTAAAAATTTTATTATTTCAATTTTTCAAACGTTCTTTGGAATTTTACGTATCCACGTCTGATATTCACCACTTCTCCATACAGGGTTGTACATGCAGTACTCCTGAATCTTCTAATTTATTACCGTTAATATTTAGGTGAGGTGTATAGAAAGAGCCTTGGTAGAACACTTACTGGAACCCGCTATGTATTTGATTGTAAGGATCTTTATGAAGTTTTTGCAATAACATAATAGGACAACCCCTTTGTCAAAGACTTAATTTTCAGAGGTAACTCGTCATACTGCACTAAACAAAGAGTGTAACTCAGAGATTAGATGTTACTAATACTGGATGTGCAATTGCATCTTAGGATGAAAAAGGTTTTAAACAAGAGAGATTCAAATCGATTTAATCGCCTCCATGCCGTAGTGGTAAGGGCATCTGCTCTAGCGTCATGGAGTAAGAAATTGATCCTTACGTCGCTGGTTCGACTTCTTTAAAATGACATGGAAACCAGTCCTTAATTTCTGATGATTGACGATATCCATTTCCTAACATCTGTCGGAATTCCGATGAGTACTAATTACACTGCATCAGCAGACTTTTTTTGTACTCATATGTAGCATAATTTGTCCAAACATTTTTGCAAACGAACACTTGTTATGACCTTTAACTCTGACATTTCGACAACGTTTTATTCATCAATTACATGTAGTTACTTCCATTCATATGTCAATTAAGTTGCTTGATAAAAAAAGAACCACAAAATCTGACACATCTCTTTCATATTTGGATGTTTACTAAAGACGATTACAGCAAACTTGAAACTAAATTGTATGAAAAAATGGGATGATTTCAACTATTCTATTGTCCGCTTAACTTATCTCTGTGGAAATATTTCATATATCATCTGCATATGCTGTTTCTAGTATATTTCCTAACTTGTTGGTACTCAAAAACATTCTCTAAGTACGATTTATTTTTAAAACGAGGCAGAAAACTGACACTTTTTTTCAGTCAGCATCTCGTATATAAATGGTCGGTATGACGACTATGCTTAAAACAAAAACCTATCATTGGGTCATATTTTGTCTGTCACAAGTTGTTAACCCTTTGTTTGATATTCATATTTCGTTTTAACCTGATCAGTCTTTATCATTATGGCTTACAGCGGGTGTTTCTTTTACAAGGAATTTTTGAAAGTCCATGTCTCATGCCTATTTCAACCCCTTTGTAATGTTTGTAGATTTTTGAAATTCATCTCTATTAGTTATCTCCACCTATTTTCATTCAGATTCAAATCTGCATTTCCATGTGAACAAATATAAGTTGAATGCACTTTTTCCAGAAAAATCATTACAGAAGCAGACGTTAAATATACAGAATGAGGCGTAACTATAGAATGTCAATTCAAGTTTACATTTCAAAAAAAGAAATCTTACTACATAGAAAAAATGCATTTTCCATAGTAATTTTTTGTTTTTAAGATTTCGTGTACTACGTATCTTGGCGTTTTGTAATTCTGTTTCTTATATTTCTTTCTCTTTTATGGACTTCTGATCTTGAATACTGTTCGTTATCTCCATATTTTAATATTTAAACTTAAGACTAGTACATATCAAGATTTATCCATCGTAAAATCCTCTTGGTCTTCACCTTCAAAGATGCCTTTGTTTTGTTTTTTATAACTTAAATATAAATTTATGACATGGGCAAATATTTATTTTTCATTGGATTGATTAATTGATTGATTGTGTGTTGTTAAAGGTCTCTCTCGAGAATTGTTCACTTGCCGGTGGAGAGCTGCAAATTTTGTCTTATACGTGGCACTCTGGACCATTGAGCAGTGAGTGATCTTATTCGTGTTAGAACCTAGTGCGATTCGGGACCTGGGTTTATACGAGCTCATTCGAATAACCGATCTCCAACCGGTCTCTAATTCCCCCAGTGGGATTCGAATCCGGATTCGAAGGATCTTTTTCAATAGAAATTCGTTAAATCACAATGAAAATGAACTTAAGTGCAATATAGACGTTCATTTCACATAGATGCACTTCCAGTGCAAACATATGAGTTTATACATGTGAGTCCTTCAGTGGTTTATAGTATATTCTTTTTTATGTCAAATATAAAGTTATAAAATCTCTTCTTTAAGTTTAAAAAACAATTTCATCAGCAAGAAATTGAACGTGGTATCTTGGCAAAACAATTTTGCGACAAATTAAATAATTCTTTTGTAATATTATGTACATAGAGTATATGTTTGATAAATACATCTAAAAAAAATTTAAAAGTTGTACACTAAAATCATTTTGATGGTTGTTATTTCAGGAAATGGGACTTCGCCACACAGCAGCACTCAGTTTGGATGAGTCTTTTTATGTATATTTGTATTATTCGTAGTGTCGCAATGTTTAGGTTTTGGCTTGGTGGTATGGACCTCTGGAGTTCCTTCCTCTAATATAAACATAGCAGGCAATGACAACGATGAGAAATGCAATGATACAACCGACGACGATCCCAGCAAACATTCCGACGTCTGTAACAGCTGAAAAAGTATAATTAATTATGTAAATGTCAATGTTACACAGCTTATCATTTTATCTAAGATTGCTGTTAATTTCACATGTGATGTCATAGTTAATATTTGTCAATTAGGCATTACATCCCCTTTGCACCTTAACTGTGCTGCGTAACTCCTTTATTGAAAGGAAAAAGAGTAATTGAGGATTTCTGTTGCATGAGAATATTGTGCTTGACAGTGTTCTTGTTTCATTCCTTTTAATTTACTGAAGAGTTTGGTTAAAACTAAAGCAAACGTATCTAAAAAATTACCAAGGTATTTGTATATGTCTTTATTGGTATATATTTACATCCGCTGAATATTTTCTCCTTTATTTCTTTAGAAAACCCATTGCGTTAATCACTGCATGAACTACAGTCGGCATGTCGCCTGTACAGTTTTCTTGATCAGTGGCTGTTCCATCAATGAAACGTATAAAGACGTGCACATCATTAATACAATAATTAATCTTTTTAATCCTACTTTAAATGATTATTTAAACAGATATAAATATAAACAATAAAATGTCTTTCTTTGTTTGTTATTACTGGAATTAACGGTCGCAGCTATTGCAGAAAAAATTACATAACCCGCTTACGCGGGTTATGTATTTTTTCTGCAACAGCTGCTTCCATTGATTCCAGTAATAACAAACAAAGAAAGACATTTTATTGTTTAAAAATAATACAAAAAAGATTGCTACATATTTATAGGTTTCCATCCATATTCTGTATATAAACACATGAAAAAGGAGGTTATCGAATATTGATGATAAACGGGGACAATTCTAAGTGTGTATATATATATATATATATATATATATATATATATATATATATATATATATATATATATATATATATATATATATATATATATATATATATCCAAAGTCTCTTTGTCAATACAATAAAAAACTTTAAAACACTTCTCGATTTTTAAAGTTTTTTATATATATATAAGTTTTTTCATATAAGTTATATATATATAAGTTATATATATATATATATATATATATATATATATATATATATATATATATATATATATATATATATATATATATATATATATATATATATAAAATAAAAAAATCACAACACCGAAATAAACTCAACCGGTTTCATTTCCAATCTTCAGGAGTTTCTCCTGAAGATTTGAAACTCAACCGGTTGAGTTTATTTCGGTGTTGTGATTTTTTTATTATAACAATACGTGTGTGGATTTATATTATATATATATATATATATATATATATATATATAAATCAAAATTAAATCCAAGATAAACAAACAAGTTTACGTTTAATTTTTTACACTAAGCGCTTTCGCCGTTACGGCTCTTCAGAGTGTAACAATGATAATAAAAACAATACAACTTCGTTGTTATGACGTCGTTATTATGACGTCACAAAGGCAGCGTTATACATTGGCACAGGTAAATGTCAAAAAAGCGCCAAATGTATAGAGTTAAACACATGTACATTGTAATAAAATGGAACATTTCTTTAGAGCTACAATGTTCAATTTACATTTAATTTAGGCTGAAATAATTTAACAAAATAATCTTCCTTGGCCCTCCGTAATTGTTCATTATCTTCTGTGATTTTATAAAACGGAAATATCAAAAAGTTTCCATTCGCACATGAATCAAAATGTTCACTGCAAGGTGTATTCCTGACGGAGGGGTCTCGTATTTGTTGTTTATGGACTCTTACACGGTCAGCTAGTTTGTTACCGGTCTGTCCAATATAGTCTTCCCCGCATGAAGTACAAGTCATACAGTATATTAAATTTCTAGTTTTGCATGACATATTCGCATTGACGGTAAACGTTTTACCACATTTAAATGTAAAATTTTCTCCGGTTTTTAAATAAGGGCAGGTTCCACACAGGGGATCCATACATTTGGCTACAGTGCGTTTTTCCTCATCCGATGAGAATCTGGCTCTTGTTAGGAGTTTCTTTAGGTTTGGAGGTTGGCGTCGGCTATAGATGATGCTCTTCGGGTCAATTAATTCCTTTAAATTTTGGGATTGCTGTAAAATAGGAAAACACTGTTTTACGGAGTTATATATATTAAGGTTCCGTGGGTTATGGGTAACGACCAGCGGGATTTCCTTATTGTTTTCCTGGCGTCCTCGTCTAGTAGAACGGAGATCTGCAGTCGGTATTGACTTGGCCTTTTCAATTGCTATATCTATTAAGTCGTTAGGATATTTTTGTCTGAGCAAAAATGTTTTTAATTCTTGTAGACGGCCATTTCTTCTGGTTTCATCTATGACAATGGTACAAACACGTCTTGCCATATTAAAAGGTATGTTACGTTTAACGTGTGACGGGTGGCAAGAATTAAATACGAGATATTGGTGGGAATCCGTTTTCTTGTAGTATAAATCTGTTATGATTTTGCGACCCTCCTTAATTATAAGAATATCCAAAAAGGGTAGTTCTAACCTGCTCTTTTCCAAGGTAAATTTAATAGAAGGATGCAGATTGTTAAGAATGGTATGGTATTCTTGTAAATCCTCAGTAGATCTCGTCCAAAAAATGAAACAATCATCTAAGTATCGTTTCCAATTAAATCGTATGTATTGCGCAAAAGGATTTCCAAATCGTCTCTCTGTTTCGTTGAACAGTTTTTCTTCTAAAAAACCGAGAACTAGGGTTGCATAGGTTGGGGCAACTTTAGTGCCCATCGCTGTTCCCTTAATTTGTAGAAAATTTCTCCCGTCAAAAACAAAATGATTATTCTCTAATACTATTTTTATTCCTTCTAGAATAAAGTCTTTAGAAAATCTTTCGTGAATTTGATTGTGGTATTTGTCAATCCAAAAAGCGATTGCTTCTAGTCCAAGTGTATGCGGTATGTTGGTATAGAGGCTCGTTACATCAAAACTAACCATCTCAGTATTTAGTTCAACTGTATCTGGAATGTGGCCGAGAAAATCCAAATCATCCCTTACATAACTTGGTACAAGTTGGCATAGAGGCTTTAGAAGTATATCCAACAAGTTGCTGAGTCTGTGCGTGGGGCATGCAGGGCCTGCCACAATTGGTCTAAGTTTTAAATCCGTTGGTCGAGGTAATTTTATATATAATGAGTTTTTACCTTCAAGTCCGTTCTGTATTTCTTTGGATTTGTGGATCTTTGGTAAACCATAAAAGTTACTAGATTTAATTTCAAAATTGGTTAAATAATCCACTTCCTTTTTGGTTAAATTATCCGCAAAATTATTTGTAAATTTCCTAATCCTGCGCATGGTTTTACTGTCTTCATTAGAGACTAATTCTTTGTAAAAATTGTTGTCATTAAGTTGGTCCAAAACCATTTCTTTGTAATGATCCGTATCCATAATGACAATTGCTCCCCCTTTATCTGCTTCCTTTATAATAATAGAATTATCACTTGCAAGGCTTTTGATAGCTTCTCGTTCCCGTCTAGTGATATTATCCTTAATATGGGTATTCATGGAGATGTCATTACTTCTGGCGGAACTTTGTAAACATCTGATAAATTCATCTAAATGTTTATCCCTATTAGGTGGTGGTTTGAAATTACTTTTATTTCTCACAAGTGATTCGTCCGTATTTTCTTCATTTTGAAAATATTCTCTAAGTCTAAGTTTCCGACAAAACTCCTCGGTATCTTTTATGAGATCCACATTATCCTGTTTTGGTGTGGGTGTAAATTTCAAACCCCTATCTAGAATTTTCATTTCATCTTCTGTAATATCTCTCCGAGATAAATTAACAATTTTCACATCGATTTTCTGATTTTGACTTACTTCTGAGTTGTCTAAATTTGCAGAAATCGGAATGGTTTTTGGCGGCCCTTGTGGAAGTGTCCTTTCCACAAAAAATTATTTTCCGAATTATTCCTTGTTTGGTTTTCTTGTTTACTGTTAGAATTGTGTAAACTGTTCTGTTCTTTCAGCCATCCTTGGTTTCTTTTAGGGGGTTTATTCCAATTTCGATCCCCTATTCCGACATTGTTTTGTTGTGTCATTCTTTGGTTATTCTTATTTCTCGCCATATTTGCTGAGTTTTTCTTGCTCATTTGGTTATTCTTATTGTGAAGATTAACTGGTCTGTTCTTATATGAAAAGTTGTTCTTTTGAGCACGAAAATTGAATCCTTGTGGTTCATTATTGCGTACAGCATCAGCGTAAGAAGATTGGTTTTCCTTCCTATATCCGGAATTTTTATTTCCATTAGTTTTGTTCCTATGATTTTTTTGTTTTTTGGGGGAATTTTTCATCACTTCTTTCCCGTAATTTTTCTCATAATTATTGAGCCACTCCTGCTTTCTCTCAAGAATCATTGCAGATTTATCCATTTCATATTTCACTTCTGTTTTCCATAGATCAAGAAGTTTGGCTTTCATATCTGCGTTGGTTTTCTCTGAAATTTCTTTTTCCATTCTTGAATCACATTCCTCAAACTTGGTTTGATACTTCGGGACGCGAATTCGTAGGAGAGTTATTTCAGCGTCAAATTTCTGGATGGCTAAATTTAACCTAATTTTTATTTCTTCGTCAGGTTCCTGATTGATTGATTTAATCCTGAATTTCCGTGGAAGAATAACATCTTCTTGTTTTCTCCATTTCTCGTATGTATCAGCGAGATTTTCACATCTAATGGTGTTCCAATATGCCTGTCTTCTTTCATTAAGATTCTTTCTCCATGTTTGAATCATTTGTCGTTTTTCTCGATACATTGTAGAAATGATATTGTTGTCATATCTACTTTGTAGAATGAAATCCACATTAGATTTGTAATTTAT
Organism: Saccostrea cuccullata; assembly: GCF_032062105.1. Taxonomy (NCBI): domain Eukaryota; kingdom Metazoa; phylum Mollusca; class Bivalvia; order Ostreida; family Ostreidae; genus Saccostrea; species Saccostrea cuccullata. The sequence goes on from NW_026938225.1 coordinate 115,789, forward strand.
GTTTTCCTTTTTCTTTGATAAATCCAGTTTACACAATTCTAACAGTAAACAAGAAAACCAAACAAGGAATAATTCGGAAAATAATTTTTTGTGGAAAGGACTCTTCCACAAGGGCCGCCAAAAACCATTCCGATTTCTGCAAATTTAGACAACTCAGAAGTAAGTCAAAATCAGAAAATCGATGTGAAAATTGTTAATTTATCTCGGAGAGATATTACAGAAGATGAAATGAAAATTCTAGATAGGGGTTTGAAATTTACACCCACACCAAAACAGGATAATGTGGATCTCATAAAAGATACCGAGGAGTTTTGT